>NC_092333.1:701599696-701902727 GCF_046630445.1 Rutidosis leptorrhynchoides | reverse complement strand
TGATGAAATATATCACACCTTGAATGTTTTATTATTGTATGTTTGTTAAACAACAAGAATCTAAAAATCGATAACATACGTCATATCATATTGTGACTATTTAAAATGAAGGTATATAGTATGATAGAAGAATTAAAAAATAATCATAATTTTTGCGAGGTTGAACCAGGTATTTTCAATCCCTCTTTTAATGTTAAATAAGTGCCATTTTTGACAAGAAAAATATTAGTTGTAATGAAAATTAGAGGAATGTGGTGGGAGAATGAATGTAGTTCATTTATTCTGACCAAGTTAACAACGACAAGTTTTTAGTCAAAATCTGTGGTCCCACGGGTCATTAAACTAAATGAATTTAGCATTTACATTCACTTAATATCTACAATATATCATTATACTAGTTCGTTTAAACAAACCCGTGGTTCACAGGTCATTTCACTAGTTTAAAGTATTTAACATTCTTGATACTTGATAGTACTATCGAACTATCGATTCTGATTCAAAATTAGTGATAAAAAAATATTTACTGACATTCTAATTAATAAGTGTAGGGATAGACGGATAGGGATATCTTTATCTCTTTCTCCCAATCAGTCGCAAATAGAGGTGCTCATCGGTTCGCTTTTCGATTCCTTCGATTTACTCAGTTCGGTTTTCTTAGTTTTGTAAATTTTGAGACAAAGATCGAACCAAAAATCGAATTCAGTTTCAAAATCAAAACTGGACTGAGTACTGAATTTAAATTCCGTTTGCAACTGGTTAAAATAGGAAAAAAATTAATTTAATCATAATAAACAAAAAAATTAACTTTAATTTACAATTTTAAGCATGTGTACCGGTAAAAAAATGTACCCGTTGACGAGTTACACATGTGGTTACTACTTACTAGAAGGTATGCACTACCCTTCGTTGGTAAAACTCGGTCCACTATCCATGAAGCTTATTTAATATATTCGAGGATATACACATACCCCCTTTTATTAAAATTAATTAATACTTTATCACTTATAATAAGAATAAGAAAATAAATTACTACCCCATATAAAATAATACTTATACTCAAAAACCTTAATTTTCATGTTATTTTTACATATATTTATTACATTTATCAGATTATTTATTGTATTACTCCGAACATAGGTTGCATTAGAGTGTTCTCAATCATGACAATACTTCATTACCAAGACTAACCGTTATATCAACGCCACATCAGCACTTTTTTCACCAGGGCTAAACTCATGATTAAACACTATAACTATTACATATTCCCTCAAATAAATTAGGACCCATTATATTAATTAATTATTGTATGGTACAAATATTAGAACAAAATGTACAAATCATGTTAGCCACTATATTAATTTACCTCCGTCCTACAATCTGCTTTAGGAAGAAATAAAACACGGCGATACTCCAGGACGACGATAGTGCGACCTGGTGCCATCACCTCCCTTCTGGGCGGAATGGGGGGGGGGGGAAAGGGGACGAGGTGTTATATTGTGATCTAATTCCACCTCCTCTTTTATTGGCTCGACTTGCTCCTCAAGTTAAGGGAATAACCGTATTCATGGGTGCAGATAAGGAGTCCTATTATATGCATAATTACCATTCCTTATTACTTTACAATCCTTGACCCATTCATATTATATGCAACACACACACACACACACACACACACATACACACACACACACACACATATATATATATATATATATATATATATATATATATATATATATATATATATATATATATATATATATATATATATATATATATATATATATATATATATATATATATATATATATATATATATATATATATATATATATATATATATATATATATATATATATATATATATATATATATATATATATATATCCCCTGGCTGATTGAATTATTCACATACATACCAAATTGCTTACTGTCATTCTGCTATTCCAACAGTCAAACCATAGTTGGATCCATTGTAATCAAGTTTTATATAGTGGAACGTTATTAGTTGCCCGTGGTTTTACTTCCATTAATTTGGGAGGTTTCCACGTAAATCTTGTGTGTGTTTCTTTACTGTTTATATCGCATTCCTTGTATTACTTGTGTTGCATATCGATTATATGTGACGACCCAGAAATTTCCGACGAAATTTAAACTTAATCTTTATATGTTTTCGACACGATGAACAAAGTTCGTAATGTTGAGTCTTGAAAATTTTGAACAACTTATATATAATCAATTTCCCTTCGACTGCTCTCGATGATTCACGAACATTTATGTGTTTATAGATATGTATATATAATATATTGTAATGTTAATTGAAAAGGTTAACAAAGTATTAGATGTATAATACTTTACATGAACATATTTGTTTCAATTACGTATAATATATTTATCGATGGAATTAAAAGATAATATCAAATAATTGAATTATCAGATACATTATGATATGATTATGGATCTCTGTTGTGAGGTCTACTGTGATTTAAGAAATCTGTTCTTTTTATCATTATTCGAAAAATGGTAAAGTGATTTACAAGTAAGAACAAATGTGTCAATTAACGAAAGTTAGACAAAAGTTAGTGGAGAATTGGATTTCATGATATTCGATTGATCTATTTTCAAACGTACGAAAACGTTTTTCGACATAATATAATTTGATTATTAAAATGTCTTTGTTTAAATAAAGTAAGTTGAAATATTAATTAAATAACTGGCAACGTGTATTTAAAACGTGTTTATGTATGTATATATATAAATGATAGTAATATTCGATTATTGATTCGATTGTTATTTAGTTATGTTACTTAGAACGTTTGAGAAGTTAAAATAAATATTGGCGCGTAAATGAATTATACCAAATTAAGTTCCAGAGCGTAAACGTTAAGTGATATAATAATTTCTATCATTTAAACGATTTTAAATTATATATATTAAATTTTGAAATATAATTAGTTTTGAAAAACTAAATATTATATTATTAATTAAATATTTCAATTACATATAATATGTATAAATTTATATTTCTAAATGAAAATATATATATATATATATATATATATATATTTTACAATGTGATAAAATATTAATTTAGTTATAAAACTTTTTTATTTAAAAGAATACTATTATATATATTAATAACGAGGCGATGATTTAATGAAGCAAATGACCAAAACACTTAAATGTACAAGTTAACTATGCATATGAATATAATATATATATATATATATATATATATATATATATATATATATATATATATATATATATATATATATATATATATATATATAAATATTTAGATTATATATATAATTATATAAATAATCAATATAGTGTCGGCAGCCTCAAATTAATGGATGTCAGCTGGATCAGAGGTTTAATGACCCGTCCTAATCCATCTGGATGAATACATTACATTTGGTTACATCGCGAGGTACTTGACCTCTATATGATACATTTTATAAACATTGCATTCATTTTTAAAAGACATACTTTCATTACATCGAAAATTGACGGCATGCATACCATTTCATAATATATCCAACTATAATTGACTTAATAATAATCTTGATGAACTCAACGACTTGAATGCAACGTCTTTTGAAATATGTCATGAATGACTCCAAGTAATATCTCTAAAATGAGCAAATGCACAGCGGAAGATTTATTTCAAACCTGAGAATAAACATGCTTAAAAGTGTCAACCAAAAGGTTGGTGAGTTCATTAGTTTATCATAAATATTCATTTTCATCATTTTAAATAGACCACAAGATTTTAGATATATAATTGTACACGTAACCCGAGTATAAAATAGTACGCATAACCTGCGAATTAAAAATCATTCATATGGTGAATGCTTAATAACCTACTTAACTTTAATGCATATAATATCCCCAAACAGAACCTCTCGTCTGTATAATAATAATAATAATCTCGAAGTACTAAAGCATCCGTACCCTGGATGGAACTTGTTGAGGTCCATAGATCTATCTTTAGGATTCGCGTCAATTAGGGGCCATACCCGTTTCCTAATTATTAGGTTACTAAGCTAAAAAGGAGTGATATTCAATATTCATAATCCTGCCATAGAATGTAGTTTTTGATCACTTGTGTCTATTTCGTAAAACATTAATAAAATCGGCGCATGTATTCTCGTCCCAAAAATATATATAAAAAGGGAGTAATGAAACTCACAATATTGTATTTTGTAGTAAAAATACATATGACGACATTGAACAAGTGTAGGGTTGGCCTCAGATTCACGAACCTATATCATTTATATAATTATTAATACACATAATCGTAATCGAACACACACACACACACACACACACATATATATATATATATATATATATATATATATATATATATATTTTATTAGTGATAAAATTCTTGTATTAATAACTCATATATATTAAATGTATTCATTTTAAATGAAAATATTAATATAGTTATTTTAAATATACTTTTATATGATTATCATTTGTTTGTTGAAATTATTAATTATAATTATACTAAGATAATATTTGTAATGATAAAAATAATGGTAATGATAATACTCATCTTAATACTAAGGAAAATAATATTTAATAATTCTATTAATGGTAATACTAATGATAGTTTTATTATTAAGTCTTGTAATAATGATAATAATAGTAGTTTCAAATAAAATGAAAAATCTAATAGTAATGATAATAATACTAAAATGATAAATTAATAATGATAACATTAATAATACTTATAATAATAATGATAGTTGTTATAATACTTATAACTATGATAATAATAATTATTATTATAATTCTTATAATAATAATAATTACAACAACCATAATAATAATCATGGTAACAATAATAGTAATAGTCATAATAATAATAATAATAATAATAATAATAATAATAATAATAATAATAATAATAATAATAATAATCATAATCATAATAATAATAATAATAATCATAATAATAATAATAGAAATAAAACTAAAATGTATACCCTTCAAAAGCTTTTCCTAAAAAAATTTGCCCAGAACCGGGTTCGAACCCGCGACCTATCGCTAAGCCAAAAACAACCCACACCACTCCTCTGATTTGTGTTATCTGTTTTAAATCATAACTAATTTTTATCTAATCCGTAATTATCTGCTTCTCTCTTCTTCTCCTTCTCAAAACCTTCGACCAGTGGACACACAAAATCAAAACAGCAGGTTTAGCATTTGAATTAGGATTTGGAATTGGAACGAAAATAAATAATCTAGGATGATTTTGATCAACAAATACGAAGGGTAAAATAAAAAAAAAATAAGCAGCAGCAGGCTTCGGTTCATGAAGTATGAACTCAAATCGTGTTTTAAAAATCCAGACACTTTTAGATTATATATACAACATGAAAAAGGTATTAAATCATTCATAGAAACTTTTTGAAACATTAATTTGACCAGAAACAGAAACACAAACGCGAATTTGATCCAAGAATAATTTTTGACTTTTTAAAGTTGAAACTTGACTCTTCAAATTCGAGTTCGATTTAGCGAATTAAAACTTGAGAATTTGAAGAATCAATCACGATACGATTTAGAACACTTCAGCATTTATGGATTTTGAAGATTTACCAGAAATTTAGCTTTTGATTTTTTTTTTAAATAGACGTGAACAGAGGGTACGGTTTTGTTCCTCCTTCACTCTGTTTCAACTCCACGATTTACAGCATATATGTGTAGACAGTGTGTTAATAATACTCGAAGGATTTGCAGCATAGATGAATTGATTTAACGTGTCTTGTAGTGAAGGTGGGGGTTGATTGCATTCACGGGTTTAATAGAAAGAAGAAAAAAGAAATTAAAGTGATACTGATATATAAATAACAGATCCGTTTAATTAATATTGAAATCTATTATATAATATAATATATAAATAATAATAATAATGTTATTCATAATTACATTTATAATAATAATAATATTAATAATAATTATTATTATTTTAATATAATAACTGAATAAATAATTAAATAAAAATAGATATTATAAATGTTTACATAAAATATTTACAATCTACATATAATAATTTTATACAGAAATTATATATATAATATAATATATATACATTAATTTACAATTGTTTATTATTAATTTGTTTAATATTATAGGAGATGACAAACGAGTGTTAAAATTAATTGATAGTTATGTTTCATATACTTTATGTATGTATATATATATATATATATATATATATATATATATATATATATATATATATATATATATATATATATATATATATTCATTTAGAACTATAAATTTATATACATTAGTAATATTTATTTAGTAATATAATATTTAGTTTTTCAAAATAAATTTTATTTCAAAGTTTATAATTTAAAATCGTTTAGGTATTAGTATCACATAAGGTTTACGCTTTAATACTTAATTTGATATAATTCCATTATGCGCCAACGTTTACTTTAATTTCTCAAACATTTTAATTACCATATCTAAATATCAATTGAATCAAATAAACAAATGTTACTATTGTTTAGTTAACTAATTTGAACTATATATATATATATATATATATATATATATATATATATATATATATATATATATATATATATATATATATATATATATATATATATATATATATATATATATTCTTTATTCATAGACACGTTTTAAATACACGTTGCAAATTATTTATATATCCAACAATCAATATTCCAACTCACGTTATTTGAACAAAGACATTTTAATAATCAAGTTCCATTATATTGGAAAATGTTTTCGTACATTTGAACTAAATTAATTGATTATTATGAAATTTAGTCTTCCACTAACTTTTGTCCAGTTATCATTAGTTAACACCTTTGTTCTTACTTATAAATCACTTTACCATTTATATCGAATATTATTAAAAAGGAAAGATTTCTTAAATCATAGTGGACCTCATAACAGAGACTCGTAATCATAATCACATTGTATCTGATAATTCAATCATTTGATATTATCTTTTAATTCCGTCTATAATTATATTAAATATATATTGAAACAAATACGTTCATGTAAAGTATTATACATCTAATACTTTGTTAACGTTTTCAATTAATATAACTAGATCTTATATATACATATCTATACACATAAATGTTCGTGAATCGTCGAGCACAGTCAAAGGGTAATTGATTATATGAACATAGTTCAAAGTTTTTGATATTTCAACATTACAGACTTTGCTTATCGTGTCGGAATCATATAAAGATTACGTTTAAATTTGTTCAGAAATTTCCGAGTCATCACAAGAGGGCCATGTGATCGCATGGCCAAATGCCCTTGAACCCATGCGATCGTATGGAAAGGGGGACTGGCCAAGTCTATAAAACTCGATTGAAATCATTTTGTTCTTCACACACACATATATTACTCTCTCTGTATTATTATCTATATTATTATTTATATATTTATTATTAAGTTTAATATTAATCTTATTATTAGTAGTAGTATAAGTGTTATTATTAGTATTATACATAAAATACTACGACGAGGTTATGTTTGGGTTATTTCTAAACGAGTTTTTTGAGCAGGATAGAGCTAATAAAATTATGGGTTATAGCTATGGAGGTTATGGGTATTGTTCAGGGGTATGGCTCGTGAGGCTGATATAGCCAAAATGGATGATTTTTATCGTGCGACGTCGTTAGGTCGCAGGATGTCAGATTCGGTATAACATACAAAGGTGTTTGTTTAATTTATATTGTGCGGGTCCTAAATTTACTTTAACTTTCAAATATAGAAGGTGTAAGTTAACCTAGGGTCGTGATTTTGAATGGTTTAACGAATTGAAGAGCAAGCGGATAATTGTCTTTTATTTAAATTACCTGGATAAAGGATAGTAGTTGGTTTAAGCTAAAGCCCTAATTGCATAAAAGTAAATAAAGTGGAAGGATGTTCGAAGTATGCAGATCAAGGAAATGTTGACTAAGATATTAGTTTGGGCTAGGGAAAGGTAATTACGTTGATATTGAAACTTGTGATTGAAATGGTGTAGATCTGGTTGGATGAGCCAATTACACAGACCTACTTATCTCTAAACTCTCAGAGTTCTCGTTGAGTAGTGAGAAGTATGTCACGTGGTTGTATAACTGAAGCGTGACTATACCTCGGAGGTTATCCTTAGTAAAGCACTAGGTTTATTAGTGAGTTGAGTTCTAATCCTAATCCTCGTTACCAGTTTGGTTAACTGAATAACAACGTGCCGTGTTGATTGAACATTGATCACAAATGGACGGAGTCCGTCGGATTAAGTTGACAAAACCTTAAATGAAAACTAACAACCATTTCATCATACTAATGAAATCAAACCAAGACAACCATTATATAGCATTAAAGTTAATATACTGGTAGTAAAGTAGATAGAAACCTAACAGGTACCTTAACCGTTGATATGGCTTAATCCTAAAGCAACAATCAAACAAGAACATGCAATAGGTTTGGGTCATACAGTCAGGGCACTAGCTAGATCTTAAAAGCTCCTAAGAGGTCTCTTCGGAACAGTCAATAGGCATACTAGGTCATTCATGTCTCAATTCCTAGGTTCCGTGTCCTAAAAGTGCATTAAATGCCTCTCGGGAACTTCGGCCATACCGAGTTCATAGAATCTTCAGATACAGTATAACCAGGGGTCTTAATCCTATGAAGTAGCTAAGTTCATATAGGTGGACAAGTCCTGATCACAACCTAGGTTGGTCAATCCTTAAGATGCTAGCATACAAATCTATCAGACTTCCTAGTTCAGCATAACAACGATAACCGTACTACTTTAACATAATTACGCTAACCCAAACTTCTATCATGGAAACATACAGATTAATTAAGCTATCATGGTAATATCAGAACGCATTATTAAACATAAAAGGTAAGAATACATGATTAATACAAAAGACAAGCGTTTTGGATAAAAACCTAAAAAGGCCGAAGAAATCTGCCCGAGATCGCAGGGACTCGCCGGGATATCCACCGGAAAATAAAAGCTAAGCTAGCTACTACTAAAAACTAACCTAAAACTTGAAAATATAAAATGAATTGTAAATTGAGTGTGTGTTGAAATAGATGGAGATGGCCCTATAAATAGACTTGAATTCTGCCTGCAAACGGCTGGCAGGCCGTTTGGTAAGCCGTTTGGCAAGCCGTTTGCCAAGGCCGTTTGCCAGGCCTGCCCGTTTGCAAGGCCCATTTGCTGAAGCCGTTTGGCAGGCCGTTTCTGAGCCAGGCAAGCCATTTGGCAAGCCGTTTGGCTTGCCTGGTCAGCCTGATTTCCTGGCTCGTAACTTGTTTTCTTGTCTTTCACCCTTTTCGCTCTAGATTCTTCGTTTTAGCTCCGTTTTACTTTATTCTTCTTGCATCGCCTTCGTAATTACTTAATCTACAAAATCAACCGACAAAGTGATTATTTTTGCGATAAACTTTAGAACTTTATTCATTTTTGGGCTCAATATCGGGGGTAAAAACGTGATTTTTTGGCCGATATCAAATACCTCACACTTAGCTTTGCTTGTCCTCAAGAAAATAGCGGGAATATAAGGATCTTTCTAATGGATTCTCCCTCGTCTATCCTCAGTTCTTTTATTATGCCTTTATCAGAAGTCGTCACATCTTTCGAACTTCGATGGTTTAGTCGCTAGATTTCAGTCACGTCCATAGTGAGAAAGGCGTACTTTCCAATTCTCAGATGTAGAGTATACATGACCTGGCTTCTTACTAGCGGATTACTCATATCACTCAATTGTTTAGGGTGCCCTAATCTAGTTGTATTGTCGCTCAGAAGCCAGTCGTGTATCAGTTCTCATCATAGGCTTGGTAGAGCATCGATATCTCCACCGGTTAAGTAAGGACGACACTGATCTTCTTCCTAGGCATTCTTTCAAGAGGAAGACGGGTTACAGGGTTTTGGAAATTTTATGGATGGGTGAAAGTTATCCAGATCTTTTGACTTTTGAGAGATTTGATATATTTTGATTCTTCAGGGTATCCTTTTTGGATAGAGAACGGCTTGATTCTTCAGGGTATTCTTTTCTGGGAAACTTCTCGGGTTTTTCTTGCCTTATTAGAGACTTTGCTCTTTCATAAATTTTTTTTTTTGCATACCCTTTCTTCATAACTTTTGTTATTTGTTCCTGGTGCCCAAAGAGGAAGTGATATTTCACCGAAAATAGGTCTTTGACCTATCAAAAATAGTCAGGGGTTCGAAATCTTTTCAACAAGTGCTTTTGAAGCGAATTTGATCGATCTATCTCTTCATCAATCTCTGGATCTTTTGATAAATGGAAAGGGAATGAAGGTGAATGGGTAGTGTATTTTTGGGAGTGAATTTGGGGTGAATATTTCTGATTCATCAACTCTTTGTGTGAGTTGGTCGGGTTTAAATTGTGTGGAGTGGAAATGGAAACAGATAGCTTTTTTCTTTCTCTATTCAGAATGATTTCGGAAGGAGTATCGCGCCTACACCACGTATGGCACTTACTAACCATTGGCCTCGAAACGAATGTCAAAACCAAGTTCTAACTTGAACCGTACACCGGAACACTCATCAATTGAATTGACAAAGTGCTGTAGATTTGATGGATCATATAGGCACTTTGAGTCCAAAAGTCCTCACTTTTTGGGAGTAGGGGTCGTGCTTGGTCATGCATAGCCTTTAACATATTTTGTCGAAAGAAATCTTTTAATGTAAACCATGAGATTTTAACTTAATCGTTCTGTTCTAGTAAATGTTTTGAAAACTGATTTCTAGCAATTTTTTTGAATCTTTGGGTTAAATGAGGTAAGAATTTTTTCGAAATTACCAAAATATTCCTTGCTAGTTACTTTTAGACAAAAGAATTTTTTTTCAAAAACTTGGAATTTTTACGGTTACTTATCCTTAAATCTTTACCCAATACCCCACACTTAGAGGAACATTGTCCCTAATGTTCTTTGAAATAGAATATGTAATATTTAATATATTAAGGACAGCGCCTCTAGAATCTCTGAGTTTGGTGTGGGGATGACCCCACACTTAGAGATTTTAGTGCGTGATAATTGAAAGAGATTTGAGGAAAGATTACTTCCCTACGGTTAGGTTACTTTCCTAGTGTTGTGCTTTCTACAGCCAGGGCTCTCCTAATGCTGGAAAGGACCAGTCTCTCGATAAATTTCTGCATGAAGAACAAAAAGAGAAAGGCAACATTTCCACTATATATAACTTTTCATACAATGCTTTTATAAAAAGATAAAATTAAATAAAGTAATGTAGTCTACGGAATACTATCCTGGCCAATCTGCTGAGCGGTGTCTGTGAATTATCCGAAGAGATCATCGTCATCTTCAAGTGTCGGCAAATACTCTAATGGTTGCCCTACATCCAGCGCGGGGTTCAGAAGCGTGTCTGGACAAAGGTCCGATGGCAACTCCAGATGTGATAAACTCGAAAACGGCTCTTCCTCAGGAATGTTCCCGGTAATCTCAAAAACCCGAGCCATGGGTGGCTCTACTGATATGGGCACTGTCACTAAGTGGCAGCCCTCTGGTAGCTCATGAACAGGGATCGTATCAAGTATTGGGGAAGGTGAAATGGCAAGTGCAGGCGGCGTAATGGGAGCAGTGTGAGTCAGAACGGCGGCTGGTGTGGCTGAACGGACCGAGACTGGAGTGGAGTGCTTGGGGGTAGCTTGTCGTGTTGGAGGGACACGGCGTGCTAGCCTAAACGATGAAGGTCCTAGAGTACTCTTAGACATTCCTTCGCGATGAAGGTACGCTCTGGAAGCTCGATAATGTCTCTGCTGGTCTCTAAGTACTGCCCAAGTAACATCTGGATCGTTCAAAGTGGCTCCATAATGAATCACAGTCTGTGGCTTGCATATCTCTGGTAACTCTAAAAACTCAGCTGGTCTCGATGCTAAACATCGGGATCGTCGCACCGGAGGAGCCGGTGGTGCCGTACTATTGTCTTCCTCAACACTCTCAAGGATCATACGTCTTGGACCTAACTGTCTTGTGGATGGCCTAAACTGATCTGCACTGCTTCCTGAGGAGTAAACTCGGGGAGTTCTTCTCCTGCGAATTGGAATGCAATAAGAAGCTCGTGAACTTGGTATTTTTGCCTGGATACATTCAACAAACTTGTAAGTATTAAGCGCAAGTATGTCGCTTAGGGTTAGTGCACAGAAATAGTATATTTGTAGACTGAAAATAATTTAAAAATAAAATAAGTAAAATAAAAAGGATAAGCAAGGGGTGCCTCCCAGGAGCGCTTTGTTTATCAAGTCGTTAGAGCTCGACTTTTCCTGTCATATCTTCAAAATAGATCGAAGGAGAAGAGGTGCTCCTCCTTGTCATGGTCTTCTAGATAAGCCTTTAACCGGTGGCCGTTGACTTTGAAGTTGCCAGTGGGTCCTTCTAATTTCACGGTTCAAGCGTGAATAACTTTGTATGGGCCACTCCATCTTGATCTGAATTTTCCAGTGAACTTTTTGAATCGGGAATGAAAGAGTAGAACTTTATCTCCAGTGGTGAACTTTGTAGGAATCAATTTTGCATCATGCGTCACCTTTGTTCGTTCCTTGTAGATGTATGACGTCTCGTAAGCTTGGTCCCTTAATCAGCGAGTTCATTCATTTGCATTTTCCTATGTTTGGCGATTACTGAAGGATCGAGGTTACAGGTTTTCAATGCCCAGAGAGTTTTATACTCTAGTTCTAGCGGAATATGAAAAGCTTTTCCATAGATCATTCGGTAGGGTGTAGTTCCTAGGGATTCTTGTAGGCAGTCCGGAATGCCCGCAGAGCATCATCTAGTTTCTCGGCCCATTTATTTCCATGATGGCCGACGGTGCGTCCTAGAATTCTCTTGAGTGCTCTGTTTGTGACCTCTGCTTGTCCGTTTGTCTGCGGATGATAGGCAGTGGACATTTTGCGGGTAACTCCGTATTGTTGCATCACTTTCATAAACTGGGTGTTACAAAAGTGCGTGCCTCTATCGCTTATTATAGCGGGGGGAGCTCCAAATCGGCAGAAGAGTCTCTTCAGGAAGTTGGTGATGACTTTGGCATCATTAGTTGGAAATGCCTGGGCTTCGACCCATTTGGAGACGTAATCTACTGCTACGAGGACATATTCTTTCACATTAGACTTCGGGAATGGTCACATAAAGTCTAATCCCTATATATTGAAGATCTCGCAAGCTTAAATATTAGTTCGAGGCATCTCATTCTTCATAGAGATAATACCTTGCCTTTGGCATGCGTCGCAACGCTTTACAAGCTCTTGCGCATCTCGGAATATAGACGGCCAATAAAATCCTGATTCATAGACTTTTCTTGTTGTTAAGTTTACTCCATGATGACCTCCTGTTGGTCCATGGTGACATTGGTGAAGGATCCCTGCAGCTTGTTTTTCATCTACGCACCTCCTGATTATTTGATCAGGGCAAATTCTAAACAGGTAAGGATCTTTCCAGTAGTAGTACTTGGCATCCCTGAAGAACTTCCTTCTTCGGGATGTGCTCATTCCTTTTTGTACTACTCCAGCAACTAGGTAGTTGGCTATGTCAGCATACCAAGGGGTATCAGTAAATTGCGATCCTATGTTAGCTTCTCCTAAGATCATAAGCTGTTCTTTCAAAAATTTATCTCTGATATCTTGTTCAGCAAGTTGTTCCATCGCTGGGTTCTCCAAATGACTGAGATGGTCTGCTACGAAGTTCTCTGCTCCTTTTCTTATCTTTGATCTCAATATCGAATTCTTGTAGGAGTAAGATCCATCGTAGGAGTCTCGGTTTAGCGTCTTGCTTAGTGAATAGATATTTAAGGGCTGAATGATCTGTGTAAACAGTAGTTTTAGACAGGATGAGTTAGGAACGGAATTTGTCGAAGGCAAAAACTACAGCTAGCAGCTCCTTTTCCGTGGTGGTATAATTCTCTTGAGCTCCGGTCAAGGTTTTGCTGGCGTAATAGATTGGATGAAAGTGCTTATCCGTCCGTTGTCCTAGTACAGACCCAACTGCGAAGTCACTCGCATCACACATGATTTCGAATGGTAAGCTCCAATCGGGAGCAATCATGATTGGTGCATGTGTGAGCTGTTCCTTCAGATAGTTGAACGCTTTTCTGCATTCTTCGTTGAAGACAAACGGAACTTCCTTTCCTAGGAGATGAGTGAGAGGTCGTGTGACCTTTGAAAAATCCTTAATGAAACGTCGGTAAAAACCGGCGTGTCCTAAGAAACTCCTTACCGCTTTTGCTGTGGTAGGCTCTGAAAGTTTAGTAATGGTCTCAATCTTAGCCTTATCAACTTCTATTCCTGCTTTTGAAATCTTATGTCCTAAAACCATGCCTTCTTTCACCATGAAGTGACATTTTTCCCAATTCAGAACTAAATTCGAATCTTCACACCGGGTGAGCATCTTGTCAAGGTTAGAAAGGCACGAATCAAAGGTACTACCAAAAACTGAGAAGTCATCCATGAAGACTTCCATACAACGTTCAATCATGTCGTGGAATATGGCTACCATGCATCGCTGGAATGTAGCTGGTGCATTGCATAGCCCAAAGGGCATGCGTTGATAGGCAAATGTTCCATAAGGACAGGTGAAAGTTGTTTTTTCTTGGTCATTTGGATCGAGAGGAATTTGAAAGTAGCTGAAAAACCGTCAAGGAAACAATAGAATTCATTTCCTGATAGATGTTCCAACATTTGATCGATGAAGGGTAATGGAAAATGATCTTTCTGGGTTGCATCGTTAAGTTTACGATAGTCTATGCAAACCCTCTAACCGGTGATCTCCCGTGTTGGAATAAGTTCATTATTCTCATTTTGGATTACAGTCATTCCTCTTTTCTTGGGTACGACTTGAACATGACTGACCCATGGTGAATCGAAAATGGGATAGATCAGACCGTCATCCAGAAGTTTGATTACTTCTTTCTTGACGACTTCTTGAATCATAAGATTGACCCTTCTTTGCCTCTGAACTGATGGTTTGAAATCATCTTCCATGAAGATCTCGTGGGTGCAATAGTTGGGACTGATTCCTTTTATGTCGGAAATCTTCCAAGCAATCGCTTTCTTATGTGATTTCAGAACTTGAATCAATTTCACCTTCTCCTGTGGCGTGAGGTCTTTCGAGATGATTAAAGGGAGTTCTAATTCTCCTTCTAAGAATGCATACTCCAGATGCTCGGGTAACTTTTTCAATTCTAATTCTGTAGGTTCCTCGATAGATGGCTTCATTCTTGCTACCTCTGCTCTGCCTAACGAGTCATATCTCTCTTGAAATTCTGATTCTTCATCCTTAGTGGCGGTCACTGATGCTATTTGTTCTTCGGTTCTGGAAATTTTCCTTCTTAAAGCTTCTTCTTCCGAAATGTCTTCTTTAGTTTCGAGGATAGGATTTCCCACACAGTCTTCTTCTGACTGGGGTTCTTAAAATACAGGAATGAAGTCTGATTGTTCATTCGGTCTTCTCCTTAACAGAGGTAGGTATAACACCCGCGTTTTGGGCCTAGATGAAATGACCATTGTACCCTGGGGTATGGCGTAATTAGTGATTTTTAATAATTATATGTTTATAATTATTTGGTTGTTTAGTTGAGACCAGTTTGTGATAAGGGTCACAGAACAGGTTCGTTTATTGAATTTGGACTCCGTTAGGGCCTCTAACGAAGTACGAAAGAATTTAGATAACTGATAAATACCCGTGTATGATGGGGTATTGTGTATTAACTTAAATATGTAAGCTTGAGATCAACCTTTTCTCTCATTTTCTTGAACCTTCCAAATAAACACCCCGTACCTAATTTCTCACTAATTGAAACTCTAATTTAATCTAAGCTAGAATTGGATCAAGAGACTTTAAGGAGTGATTATTATCTTCCTTGTGATCATCTAATCAGGTTTGTTTACTTGAATCCATGCTTTAATTGTTAGAAAAATGAGTTTTTGTGTTCTTGAATAAAAGTGTGCTTTTTTAGCTTGAATCTTGTTGAATTTTGTTTGTTAGTATTAATTGATGTTAGAAATAGGTTGTATATATGTTTAGTAACTTTTTTGTGCTTAAAATTTGGTCAAAAACACTCAGAAATCGAGTTTTTGGGGAAAAAAATCACAAAATCATCGAATTGGTTCGAAACCCAGTTTGCTACAGTACCCGAGTTGCTACAGTGTCACTATTTGCTACAGTACCGAGTTGCTACAGTGTCACTATTTGCTACAGTGTCACTATTTGCTACAGTGTTCGAAAACCACGATTTGCTACAGTACCTTTTATGAAATTGAAACGGGCGTAACTTTCAAAACATAACTCCGTTTTTGATGAATAAACTATCGTTAGAATCGTAATAAAGAATACTTTTCAATGGTGAACTTTTAAGAAACTAGATCAAACTGTTTTTGAGTCAGAAAAGGAGTTTTAGTGTGTATGCCTTGTTTTGCACGCTTTTGAGTGTTGTTATGGGTTGAAATTATGATGTAGACTTATCATATAGTGATTACACGTTTGTAGGTGTTGATTTAGTGTATGTATTGATGTTTGATGTGGTGCTTTTGGGTTGAAACCCATATAAATAGTTGCTGCTACTGTTCTTCATCACTCGCACGAGTGAGCCTTCACTTATACGGTTGAGGTAGTCAACCGTGTGGTGAACCGTGCGAGTGAGTGGTGATGGGAAATTATGTTTTGATTGTGATAATACGTACGGTTGAGATGTGACTCGTACGAGCCACTGGTCACTCGTGTAGTGAACCGTACGGATCAGGTAAGTCATTATTGGATGTTTGGTCATAGACCAAATGTACGAGTGAGTTGTCAACCGCACGGTTAAGTATTCTCAAACGTGCGTGTGATGGTTGTTACTCATACGGTTGATAGACCAGTTGTAAAGTGATTAATTGTTGGTTTTAGTATTATTGTGTTGTTGTCTTATTGTCGGGTTGTTATCAAGACATGATTACTGACTGTGTTATGTCTATTCTCAGGTGATAAGGACGAAGAGAAGGCTCAGTAAGATTAGAATTCTGAGTGCCTTCTGTTGCTGGTAATCGGTGAGTGGGTCTATCTCCGGGTGTAGTATAGAGTAGCAAGTTGTGCTACTATGTTGTACTATTATAGTTGCTATGCTTAGTAGATATGTTGTAATAATGATCATCGTAGAGTTGCCATGCTAGTCGTAGGAACAGTTGTTCGTAGTGGTAGTTGCTTAACAGTTGTGTGCACAAGTTGTAGTTGCCTGTTGGAACCTATTGTTGTTAGGTTCAGCTCAGAGAGGTCAACCTTGTTGTGGTTGGGTCCAGTTGGCTACTGTTTGTTGAGTATAGTGCTGAATGACGCATCACCTGCGTGTGGATTTACTATACCGGGGATTCAGTAGTAAGGACTTTCGGTAGATGCTAGACTGATCAGCTAGTGGTCGTGTGCTCGTACAAGCCGCCGAGTCTCTAGTTGGAACTTAGTTGCTAGTTGATAGTTGCCAGTTGTTAGTTGTCGGTTGCCTGTTATGGATTGTTGTAGTTTCTGTAGTTGTACAAGTTGGTACTGTATGCTAGATCTATTAGATGATTCCATTCACTTAGCCTCGTGCTAACCCCCCTCACCTCCTCCCTTGCAGGTTTTGGATCTTAGTGCTGGTAGCGACGGGAGTTGGGTTGACGATATGTTTGACAAGACGAACTCTGATGTCTTAACTTTTATAAATATGTAACTAGTTGTTTAACGTAACACCGGTGGTTTGTAATAAGTAACTGTGACGATCGCTCCAAATCCATATGGACAATACGTCATTCATTGATTTTATTGCGAGGTATTTGACCTCTATATGATATGTTTTGTAAATATTGCATTCTTTTGAAAAGGTACACCATAAATGAATATTTAAATCAAAGGTTTTCGACATCTGATGATTTCTACATATAGACAATCACCGTAAATAATAGTTTACAATAGTACTTCCGTTGATAATGCAGTCAAAATAAGATACATGGTGATGATTTAGTGAATGCAACATTTCCTTGAAAAATATGCCATGTACGACTCCATGCACATAGCTTGTCTAACATATAAGCAAACAGTGGAAGACTTCTAGGAAACCTGAGAATAAACATGCTAACAAGTGTCAACACAAAGGTTGGTGAGTTCATAGTTTTAGTGTTTCGCATAATCTGTATATAAAGGTGGATCACAAGATTTCAGTTGTTTCATCCAGAAACGTTTATCAAAATATTCTACGAAATTGAGCACCATGGTAACTAAACTTAACGTATATATAATTTATACCCTTTGTAAAATCATCTTAATAATACACACAAACCAACGTGTACGCTTCTCAAATAGCATACGTCCGTTAAAAGGCTAGTGCTCAAGCTCGGACGGGGATATAAAGCCCTATGTATCCATATACGACTACTCGCGCCCACCAGTTCTTATAACCGGCAGTTACTAGTTACCAAAGCTAAGGGATTTTCAGTTCAAACTCAGTGTAGAATTTAGTATGTACTTGTATCCATTGCGTTTAAAAAATAAAGTGCATGTATTCTCAGCCCAAAAATATAGATTGCAAAAGCAATTAAAAAGGGAGCAAATGAAACTCACCTTAGCAGCATATAAAGTCGTTCACCAAAATGTGACTGAAACTCGAATTACCAAATAACCGTAGATCTCAACCTAGAGAACATATGTTGGTCAATAAATGTCTATCAAGCTAGGTCTGGTCATAGTGTATCACAATCCTAATGCTCGAGATCGACATACAAAAGTTATCCAAAGTCATTTCAAAAAGTCAATTTTGACAATAGTTCAACAAAACGAGACATACCTTATATAAGGAGTCATTTACTCGGTTGGTAATATTCAAAAATCCATTTTATCAATCTCGTAAACAAGTTGTTTAAATCTTAATTACAGATTCAAAAGCAATTTCAATTAACGTCAATCATAATTCAGTTGATCATATCTCTTAATCCGTTCATCGAAACTATTCGATATCTAAATGAAAAGTCATTGATTTTTCACCAGCTTTCCAAAAACATGTATATCATATACCTTTTACCAGTAATATATGTATTTAATTCGTGATTCATTATAAACTATTTAGTGACGAAATTTAGCATACAAGCATGTATAAATATATATACTCAAGCACTAGACATGGATACACAATTAATATATAAAATATAAAATATGAGTGCTTACGTATCAGTATTGAGATTCAATATTGTAGGAAAATACGTAGACATAACGGAGATGATAAACATTAGGTTTGATTCACAAATATACCCCGAACATTACCCATAACCTCCTTGGCAATAACCCATAATTTCCTTAGCTCTATCTCGCTCAAAAACCCATTTTTGAAAGTGACACGCTCATAACCTCGTCGTAGTATTTTATGTATATTACTAATTAATAATAAATAATACTAATAATTAATAAGAATAATAATAATATTAATCTTAATAATAATAATAATAATAATAATAATAATAATAATAATAATAATAATAATTTAAATACGGAGGAAGTAATATAAATAAATATGTGTGTGTGACAAACAACTGAACTCGCGAGCTTTTATAATGTTTTCTGAATCTGATGCCCATGCGATCGCATGGGCTTCTAGTGCAAATGCCATGCGATCGCATGGCCTGCCTGGACAGCTCACATCTCTTTTGTACACTAGCTTGTCGACATATTTTTTAATTATAAATATAATATAATTAATTTATATAATTAATTATATATTATATTAAATTCACGTGCATAGTGGACTTGTAATTTTTGTTCCGATAAGTCGTACGTCATCACTCGACTCATGTCCCGGTTCCGGTTTCTTGAACGCATTTTTGTACGCTTAGAAAACTTGCATTTTACATTTCGTGACTCGTACCTTTGTCAAAATATAGCCTTAAATTATCCCTAAACTATACCACTCAAAGTATATATTAAACTTTCGAGTGTTTTGATTATTTACTTCTATAAATCATTGTCTCGCTATTTGTTAATATATATATATATAATAACAATTCGTTTTATGACTAGTTTAATATTATATTTTATATATTTTCAATATTAATATATACGTTTTAAAATACATATCACAAGTTATTCATATATCTAATTCCAACAGTTAATATTCCTTATTATTGTATGTCTCCAAATCACGTTATTTAAACAAACACTTTACCATTTATTTCGAATATCGTTAAAAATGAACGATTTCCCAAATCAACGTGGACCTCACAACAGAGACTCGTAATAATATCATAATCTTTAAGGGATTCAATAAATATCTTTTAATTCAATCGTTTGGCATAATCTTTTAACTCCTTAGTTAAATATATCAATCAGATAATCAAACCAATAATGTTAATGCACAGTATCGTTTTCATAACACTTTGTTACGTTTTCAAGTTATAGTATATATATGTATCTATTTACATATATTTGTTCGCGAATCGTTGAGTACAATCGAAGGGTATTTGAATAGTTCAAGAATTTTAGGATTCAACTTCATAGACTTTGCTTATCGTGTCGGAAACGTTAAAGATTAAGTTTAAATTTAGTCAGAAATTTCCGGGTCATCACAGTACCTCCCCGTTAAAGAAATTTCGTCCCGAAATTTGAGTGAGGTCGTCATGGCTAACAATAAAAATGTTTTCATGACGAATATGTGTTGATAAATAGAATTTTTTTATCACCGTTGAATAATATGGATAAAAAAAATCCAATTACTCGAAGCGTATGAGGGAAGTTATCGTAATAGAGTGAAATGGAGAATAGAGATTCGTTTTTAACTCTTGACGTAGTAACGATTGATTTCCGGAATTTAAGGAATAGAAAATCTTCATTATCTAAATAAGATTTGATTTTTCGCAATTTGCGGAAATTAGGATTTTCTTTGATTAAATGCGTAATCTGCCTCGATTGCTACGTCTGATATTTCGCTATAAATTGACCTCCTCCGTTTCATTTATTTTCACCACTCCTATAATCTTCTTCCTTATTTCATACTTACAAAAGATTTGTGAAAATGCTTTATCCAGTTCTGATTCTTGATATTTTCTTGGCTATCATATCATTCATTCTTCTTTTTCATCTGTCACCAGAGGAGGTTATTTTCTTCTACTATTACCTTGGGGTTATATTATTTTTCATTATCCCGTGTCTTTATATTGCTATACGCATTGATATACACGGTTTGTAATTTCGGGGTTATTTTCAGGCTTTATATTTTTCATTATATTTCGGAGCTTCATGCTTTCGTTTTCTCTTCCCGGCTTTAAGTCAAGCGAATAATGGTCCAGAATTCGTAGGTATGAATTTCAGAATGAACATAATTAATATTCTAAGAAAGAAACGGTAATGGCACAATCTGACTTGTCAAATTACCAGTATACCTCGAAAAAGACCGAATCATCAAGAAAAATATTTTCTTGATATGTTTAGAGGTTAAATAGAATGAAAGAGTTATGTAACATGGTTCATGATGAGGGTATGATCTGTGAACCTTTAACACGTTCCATAAGAAACTCAGCATGACTTACTGTAATATAATCACGTTGATCAAATGTCATTATATTATACTAACTCATGCTTCAATTCCCAACACTACTTCAAAAACGTCTATTTTTCGAAATTTTCAGAAATTAGAAACTAAAATAGTTTCTTTTATGATGTAACACAGATAGCGTGAAGAGATAAATAATTTCGGATGATAATAGTTATGAAGATATCTTCAGAAATATCGAAGATATTTATAATGAAAGATATGATAATATCTTAGAATTTCTAATATCAGAGGATGATGAAGAATATTATCTGCAAGGGTTTACATTCGGAAGCAAGGTATTCGTTAATGGCTTCAGCAAATACTGAATCATTTGGATTCTTGGAAGGCAGGTTTCATCTTTGTGATTTATCCACAGCCTCCTTCATACTTTGCTCAATTCGTTTTCCAGTTCCAAACCTTTTCTTTTTCTGAGCTTTGCCAACACACTATTCTTTATCATCAAACTTTTTACTGTTAAGGTCGTTTACAGTTTTTGCTGCTTCATCGGTACTTTTCAAAATTTTGAGAACTAGTTCGCGGTTTAAGGTGTTTTTCAGAAACTTCACATTCGAAGTAAGTAAGTCTAGGAGATAGACATTATATGTATATATATAACTGTTGGCGTAGAATTACTGTGAAATTCAAAATACTGATTGCTAATTCCCGGTAGTTGGTATGGTAATTACCGTTACAAGATGTGGATGAGTACATTATAGGGTTTCAATGAACAATTATAATGGTTTTTCGGAGAGACTTTAAGTCACAGATTAATGAATTTGCTGGTACATTTACTGTTAATGTGGTGTAACATGAAAGGTTCCCCAGTAACAAAAACGTATATGCCAAAGTTACAAGTCTGAAAGGTCATCGTTGACTGGTTGAACGGTTGATAATACTGGATACTTTGAAAAGGTGTTGCAAGGTTATTTTCGGTAAAAATAATGGTAAAGGATCTTTCACAGTTTTGAAGTCAAAGTATAGCTTTGAAAGATGTAGATATCTAAGAATGATGTCACTTGTTAAATCTTGACTTGGATTCCGTTCTGTTAGGATATATAATTGAATTTGTATGAAAACGATTGTATATCGCTGTGAGTATAGTTAATAATTTTTGAATCAAAGTTTAAGAATGTACAGTGTAACATATTAATTGTGAACTTATATACTTTCCGAGTATTACCTACCCGTTAAAGATTTCACAAGTAATATTTTGTACAAAAGAATTTTCATTACAATCTTTATGAAAATACATGTATGTATATTTTCTTCAGATGTAATACAAATTTAATGAGTTAATATCATGTTAAGCTCATTTGATTTTTGGCTTGAATTAGAAATGAAAAATCTCTAAAACATAGAGATCATAAAATCTGCGCGGAATATTTCACTAATGAAATCAATACTTCATTATTTATTCTTATTGATATTCCTTGGTGAAGGATGTTGATACTCGTGGAATTCTTGTGAACCTTACAAGGCACAGATGATGTTTTCTAGAAAGTTTCGTGTACATCGAAAATGAAAATGTAGAATCAATTATGTAATTGATTAATACACTTGGTTTATTATGAAATGGAATTCATTGAGTTGAAACATAGATTGTAGTTAACGAAGGTTAAGTTGTTAACGAAAGATGTACATTATAGCATATTAGTAATATGAATTAACCGAGTAGTATTTACCCTTTTTCAATTCTTACATAATAGCTTAGTACGAAAAGATTTATGATGGTTTTAAAATTTATATATATAAGATATACATATAAATTCTTTAGAGGGATTGAGTTATTACTTCATAACTCATTGATACAATATACTCGTTGTTGACTCGTAATAATATCCACAGTGCCTTCTTGAACTGGCAGAGCTTGTGATGTTAGAGGCGATGTTGACAGCACTGACTGTGCTGGTGAGGCTAAGGGTACTATTGATGTTGTTGGTAAAACAAGTCTAGCTTATACTTTACGCACCATTCTTGTCAGGGTTTCTATTCTTCCTTCTATCATCTCTATTCATCTAATTTACGGTTAGAACTGGGATAAATAATCTCTAAGATTTTAGAGATTACCTAATCGCCGTAGAATATTTTTCCGATGAAGTTATGAATCAATACTTCATCGTTTATTGTTGTTGGTACTCCTTGGTACCTATGGTGTGCATGATGTTGATATCCAAGGTACAGATTGTGATGTTGAGGCGTGTGATGGGGATGTTGTTGTTGGTGGTGGTAATGGTACTGTTGGTGTTAACGATGGTGATACTGGTTATGCTGCTGGTGCTGCTGCTGGTGTTTGCAATCCTTGCACCATATTCTCCAAAGCCACTACCCGAGCGCGAAGCTCGTTGGCTTCTTCTATTATACTGGGATGATTGGCGGTTCGGACAAACGGATGAATAAGATTTAGAATATTGGATATTACGTTGTCGTTGTGAGCTGTTCTGGAAATGAGGGTGAAAATGGTGTTACGAACAGGTTCGCCGGTAAGTGCATCGGGTTCTTCGCCAAGAGGTGAATGTGGTGGATGGAAGGGATCGCCTTCTTCTTGTCTCCAATGATTAAGTAGATTACGAACCCATCCCCAATTCATCCAGAATAGATGATGGCTAATTGGTTGATCCATTCCGGTTACGCTGTTTTCGGAACTTGAGTGGAAATCCATATCGGAATAGCTGTCGGAATCTAAGGAATTTGAACTAGATACAGGATTCATTTTGTGTAATCAAGGAAAAGATTTTTGGAATGAAATAGATTATAGGACTAATTTGGTACTCCTCAATACATAGTTTACATATGTATTTATAATACCAGAATCCCATAAGTTACAGAGGATTTTACGGAAGATGTCAGGCAAAGTTTAGATATGCCAAGATATGAATTTTGTCTATACTCTATCTATGCAATCAATGCAATAAGACGCGTTTAGACTTAAGATGATAGACAGGTAATTTCCGACAAGAAATGATAGGCAAAACTTTTGACATGTAGACACAGTCGAAGTCCAGACTTACGAATGTATCCTAACAACTATCAGTTAGACACACTAATGCAAGACCTGGTTCACTAAGACCAATGCTCTGATACCAACTGTGACGATCGCTCCAAATCCATATGTACAATACGTCATTCATTGATTTCATTGTGAGGTATTTGACCTCTATATGATACGTTTTGTAAACATTGCATTCTTTTGAAAAGGCACACCATAAATGAATATTTAAATCAAAGGTTTTCGACATCTGATGATTTCTACATATAGACAATCACCGTAAATAATAGTTGATGATGTAGCGTGAGGGTACGAAATAGTAGTATTTTTAATACAAAATACTACAAAATATGACACAAGTTTTATTAATTTACGGATGGGATATACCTAAACCTTGCTACAACACTATAGGCAGTGTACCTAATCGTAGAGTAGTATAGTTTTTAGTAAGTCCGGTTCGTTCCACAGGGAGCGGGCTTATTGCACACTATATTTTTAAACAACTATATTTGTACAAAATATATATAATTATATAAAATAATATATAAAAGGGGGTTTACCGTTTAATGACCGGTTTGTCGATTTATATTTTAAGCGAAGCGTATAGTAAATGATGATATTTAAATAACAATAAAATAAATAATCATAATTAAAATGACAATAAATAAAAGTACGAGGAAATATGAAATAAAATATATTATGCTTATTTAAACTTCCGTAACCATGATGGTTGACGTGTTGATTTTAGTTTTATGCCCATGGGTTAATTGTCCTTTGTCCTGGATTATTTAATATGTCCGTCTGGTTTTCGTCCATAACAGTCCATCAGTCATAAATATAAAGTGCGAGTGTCCTCGTCAAATTATTATTATACCCGAAGTTAAATATTCCAACTAATTGGGGATTCGAATTGTAACAAGGTTTTAATACTTTGTTTAATGAATACACCAGGTTATCGACTGCGTGTAAACCAAGGTTTTACTACTTTGTTAACAATTACACCAATTACCCTTGAATGTAATTTCACCCCTGTTTTAATTATTCTAGTGGCTATTAATCCATTCCCGTGTCCGGTTAAATAAACGATTATTCGTACATATAAATACCCCGCCCATCGTATCCGATTGAGTGTATATGGTAATTTATAGGGACGCCCAATTGTAGATCTTTATATTAACATTAACAAACTATCATTTACTTAAACAAATATAAAGCCCATTAATAGCCCATAGTCTAATTTCCACAAGTGTCGTTCTTTTGTCCAAACCCCAATTATGGTACAAAGCCCAATTGCCCAATTTTAGTAATTAGCCCAACATCATGATTACTTCATTTTAAATAAGCATAATAATAACTTAGCTACGAGACATTAATTTAAAAAGGAGAACATAGCTTACATTGATTATTTATCGCGTAGTGTTACACGGACAGAGTTTCGACTTCAAAAACCCGTAAAATAACCTTTACATAACCCGAACTAATCTAATATAACACTAATCTATACTATATATATATATTTATTTATTTATTATCTTATGGAGTATTATTATTATTATTATTATATATTACTCGGCAGAATTCGCGACCTTTTATAGGGATTCTGAAATTTCTGTGCTCCGCGAGTCGCGGCACTTTTGGCCTTCCAGCTCCGCAAGTCGCGGAGGTTCCAAAACCAGCCCACAAGTTTAAGATCCAAGGCTGCCGACGGTTTTTATTTAAATATATATAATATATAAATAATTTTTATAATTATTTATATATTATATTATATTTATATACATAGTAGACTCGTAATTTTTTTTTCGTTGCGTCGAGCGTTGAGAGTTGGTTCATGTACCGGTTCCGAATTTTCGAACGTCCTTGCGTACGCTGAGATATTTTGTACTTTGCGTTTCGTAACTTGTACTCTTGTCATTTTTAGACGTTCCTTATCAATAAATTGAACCTTTTTAATTGTATCTTGTACTTTTGAGCTTTTTGGACCTTTGCGTCTTCAATTCGTTGTTTTCGCCTTTTGTCTTCGCACTTATTTAATATAAATGAATATTACATGAAAATGGAACAATTTCAACTGAAATCTTTACATATCGGAGGGATATTGATACTAAATATATGTTCATTTGGAGCACTATCAAATATCCCCACACTTGAACGTTGCTTGTCCTCAAGCAATACAGTCTTGAAATAAAACACACTAGAATCACTTCTTTATTCTTCACACTTTGTACATCAGTGATTTTGATACGGCGGTATAAACAATGATAGTAGCATTTGTGGTTTACAGTCCCACATGACTATGAAAATTTAGATCCGTTAGGAAATTGGATCTTTATAAAAACATTTGATCTTTTGAAAATTCATGCTAGATTTTACCCTAGACAGGTTTTCCGGAATAACCCTTCACCGGTGTTTGCAAAATATTTTTGTGGGTTGGTGGGTTTCAGATTTGAAAATTTTAGCTCAAAACTTATGGTTTTGTTTCACCCACTTGCTAACCTTGTATTAGGAAAGCAACACGTCCAGTTTACTTGTCCCGTATATTACCTTTCGGTAAACTACCGTCCGGTTGTAAAGGAAAGCGATGAACAAGCAACTGTTAAGGCAATGTCCCGTGACATGCTTTTGATTATGGTCTTTAACGTGTCGGATGCAATACTATCCTTTGTAGGAGCAATAGTAAAGATCACCCTATAGTTTTTCGGTCTTGGCAAAAGGTCCTGTCTTCGACCAATATGCAACCACCGTTCTTACGGTTGACACCCGATTTGGTTCAGGTGACCTAATGAATTCTAGGTGAATTCCTAGGATTTTACGTTCAATGGTAATGAACGCATTGAAAATGGGTTTTCAGAAAACAAATCGGTTTATAATTTGATCAAAATATTTTCTCGTTCAAGCTCGAGTTTAGATATCATTGAATTCCATGAGTTTGTAATTCTCAATCTTTAAGGTCAATCTCAAGGATTGAGTAATATCAGGCTTAAAAGCTGATTTTTAATCTTTTAAGGAGATTATCCTTTCTGGGGATCTGATTCATTAGTCTTATCAAGCTAATTTGCACGGTGCCTCCCCATTGTACGAGATAAATCCTTCTCATGGTTAGGATAAATCTGACCACTTGGCGACCCTGTTTTATGCTGAGGTCCGTGGATTTCATGCTGATTTTAGTGATGACTTTTCTAGATTTTTCGTCAACCTACAGCTGGTCTGGACGACAACTTCTTGACCTAAATCAAGAAGCGCGTGTCCTTTTCGGAAGACTTTACTTCCTTTTAATGATGGAATTGATTCATCGTGTAGATCCATCTTTCTTTAATAAATCGGGTAAAACAGTTAATTTAGTCCAAAACAAAAACACTTGCAATAAACTTTACAGAAACATGTGATAGATAGTTTTTAATTGAATAACTTGGTACATTCTCCCCACACTTAGTTTCTTTCTTTGCCTTTTTATTCTCCTTTATTCTATTTTAAATGAATTCAATCGTTTTAGGGTGTTTCTCAATTTATGTCCTTTCCGAGGTAACGATAATTTCGGTATTAACACCTAGTTTTCATCGTTCATAAATATGTATAAACATGATTTTGACTTCATTTAGTTGAAAATTTTTCAAATTTTCACAAAATTTGGCAAATAAACTAAGTGCAAACCCGAGAGAATTTATAACCCTTCCCCACACTTGAGATCATGCAATGCCCTCATTTACATGAAATCAGACTATAATTATAAATTCATGAGGGTGATTAGTGTAGAAAAGTAATTAAAAATACCCAGTTTGTAATTACAAAGCTCGTCGAATGATAGATGGCGCGTCTCATCGTTCATTCCTTTATGTTTTATCACACATATTTTTCTTCAAAAACGGTTGCTTTTCTGAACTGTTTGCTAATCTTTAAAAATACGTCTTTTGCCCTAATTTATTATGCATGTTTATTAACGAGTTATGCACTAACCCGAACTCCGAATTTAACGTTAAGTGGGGTTTGACTTCCCCACACTTAGCTGACGACATGTGAAGTCGGTAGAATAAGTTCCACGAATTAAAATAGTGAGCCAGTTATTTACATCTCGGGTGGTGTATAATATATCAATGGGTTTAAAGTTTAGACTCTCCCGATCGTCACTACCTAATTCTTTTTTAAGTGTAGCTTTTAGTAAATGAATATGTCTCTTTTCTGGTTCTTGGTCAAATGGGTCGATATACACCGACATACATATTATAGGGTGGACAATTCCTAACATTTCCTTCCTTTTATTCTCGGGATTAAAGGTTTCACCTCTATTACCCAATTGGGTGAAATCTGAGGTCTCATTATCTATTACAGCTCGTAGTTCATCTTTGATAGATAACTCATCTCTTGAGAATGTTGGGTTGGAAGGTTGTGGAATGGTGAATTTCGGGATCGAAGTAGATTCTTCTTCATTAACGGTACTTATCGGTCCCACCACTTTGGTCTTGGGGGTAAAATTTTCAACGTTATTGTTTTTCCAAGAGTACAAATTTGTCTTCCTTACTTCTTCTTCATCCATAGATGGATCGATGATTTCGTCGGTAGAGGCTAATGTGTCGATATGTTGTGAAATTGGTAAAGCTGAATAAAAAGTATCATCGGGATAGTTGGTGATTTCGGAGCTCTCGAATTCATCAAAATTCGATGATATGAGATTTTCTTGCACACGACTCCTCAGATCAACAGGTGTGTAATCTGATAGAGTTTCAGCTTGCCTATTTACAAACTCTCTCATTTGTTCATTTTGAGCATCAAGTTCTTCGAGTTTGATTTTCATATTGTCTAATAAATTTTCAGACACATAATTTTCCTCGTCTACTGATTGTTGAGTTTGGAAATATTCTTGGAAATAATCCCAATTTGAATTGTATTCTTCATAATCATTCCATTCAGGTTCCGTGGGTGCGTAATTTTCCATAGGAACGTAATAATAACATTCCCATGTTGAGTGATAATCTCCACAGATTTCACAACCAGTTATTGTTTCGTCATTCGTGATCCAAGATTGACCGAACGAATTGTCATCAACACTCGGTTGAGAGTATTGATTTCGTATGTCGTAAAGAGTTTCCAAAATATCTTCGAGACTTTTCATAATGCGCTTATTACCAAATTTTAATTATCCTATTAGTTATAAATATAAAAATTATATAAGTTATCAAATTAATAGACTTTTTTGCTTTTGCCCACGTTTCGAACAGCCAATAGATGCAGCAGGGAGCCAGAACCCTTTAAATCGGAAGCTCACAACTCAGCCACTAACAAATCCAACTATTACTACGAAGTAGAAAATTTGGATGTCTATCAATTTAACCGCTTAAAATAATTTTTCGTTTGGAATTTTAGAGAAGAAGTAGAGAAAATTTCTAAGTCCTAAAAACTAGCCTGTCGAGAAATAAGAAAGAAAAAGATTGCGCGTCGAAAAATAAAAGGTTGAAAAATAAAAAAGAAAGTAGCGCGTCGTAACTTAAAAGGTACTAAAAACTAAAAAAATTAAAAGTTGCGTCTAAAAATATTAAAGCTTACAAGTAAAACTATATCCCAAATGGCAATAACTTAAAAAGGTATTAAAACTTAAAAAGGCGTCGCAAAATTCTAAAGCACCTAAATCTTAATCTAAAGAAAAAGCACTTAATGGATTTTACGGCAAAGCCTAAAAATCTAGAAATAAAAATAATAAGCTACGGCAAAACTAAACTTAACACTAGCTACGAACGATAAATATACAATATTACGATTAAACGATTAAAAAGATAACAAAATATAAAAATAAAATTAAAGTTGTAAAAATTATAATTTTTATAAAAATATTATTTTTATCCTATTTATTTTATAAAAGTATTAATTTATATATATATTTAATAATACTAATTAATATTTAAAATACAAATTAATTTAAAAACTAAAACTAAATATTAATATTAAATATAAACTTAATTAAGTTTTAATAATAATAATTAAATTATACTCGTAATAAATGCCAAATTAGGGTTCTAGGTGCGTCTGTCAGGGCGGCTCCGCGAGTCGTGGAGTTTTAAGCCTGCAAACTCCGCGAGTCGTGGAGTTTGAAAAACGTTTTTTTTTTTTTTTATATTGTTTTTCTAAAAATATATTTATACAAAAATAAATTAAAAATATAGCGTTTAGCCGATTTCCCCGGTAGCGGCGCCAAAAACTTGATGATGTAGCGTGAGGGTACGAAATAGTAGTATTTTTAATACAAAATACTACAAAATATGACACAAGTTTTATTAATTTACGGATGGGATATACCTAAACCTTGCTACAACACTATAGGCAGTGTACCTAATCGTAGAGTAGTATAGTTTTTAGTAAGTCCGGTTCGTTCCACAGGGAGCGGGCTTATTGCACACTATATTTTTAAACAACTATATTTGTACAAAATATATATAATTATATAAAATAATATATAAAAGGGGGTTTACCGTTTAATGACCGGTTTGTCGATTTATATTTTAAGCGAAGCGTATAGTAAATGATGATATTTAAATAACAATAAAATAAATAATCATAATTAAAATGACAATAAATAAAAGTACGAGGAAATATGAAATAAAATATATTATGCTTATTTAAACTTCCGTAACCATGATGGTTGACGTGTTGATTTTAGTTTTATGCCCATGGGTTAATTGTCCTTTGTCCTGGATTATTTAATATGTCCGTCTGGTTTTCGTCCATAACAGTCCATCAGTCATAAATATAAAGTGCGAGTGTCCTCGTCAAATTATTATTATACCCGAAGTTAAATATTCCAACTAATTGGGGATTCGAATTGTAACAAGGTTTTAATACTTTGTTTAATGAATACACCAGGTTATCGACTGCGTGTAAACCAAGGTTTTACTACTTTGTTAACAATTACACCAATTACCCTTGAATGTAATTTCACCCCTGTTTTAATTATTCTAGTGGCTATTAATCCATTCCCGTGTCCGGTTAAATAAACGATTATTCGTACATATAAATACCCCGCCCATCGTATCCGATTGAGTGTATATGGTAATTTATAGGGACGCCTAATTGTAGATCTTTATATTAACATTAACAAACTATCATTTAGTTAAACAAATATAAAGCCCATTAATAGCCCATAGTCTAATTTCCACAAGTGTCGTTCTTTTGTCCAAACCCCAATTATGGTACAAAGCCCAATTGCCCAATTTTAGTAATTAGCCCAACATCATGATTACTTCATTTTAAATAAGCATAATAATAACTTAGCTACGAGACATTAATTTAAAAAGGAGAACATAGCTTACATTGATTATTTATCGCGTAGTGTTACACGGACAGAGTTTCGACTTCAAAAACCCGTAAAATAACCTTTACATAACCCGAACTAATCTAATATAACACTAATCTATACTATATATATATATTTATTTATTTATTATCTTATGGAGTATTATTATTATTATTATTATTATATATTACTCGGCAGAATTCGCGACCTTTTATAGGGATTCTGAAATTTCTGTGCTCCGCGAGTCGCGGCACTTTTGGCCTTCCAGCTCCGCAAGTCGCGGAGGTTCCAAAACCAGCCCACAAGTTTAAGATCCAAGGCTGCCGACGGTTTTTATTTAAATATATATAATATATAAATAATTTTTATAATTATTTATATATTATATTATATTTATATACATAGTAGACTCGTAATTTTTTTTCGTTGCGTCGAGCGTTGAGAGTTGGTTCATGTACCGGTTCCGAATTTTCGAACGTCCTTGCGTACGCTGAGATATTTTGTACTTTGCGTTTCGTAACTTGTACTCTTGTCATTTTTAGACGTTCCTTATCAATAATTTGAACCTTTTTAATTGTATCTTGTACTTTTGAGCTTTTTGGACCTTTGCGTCTTCAATTCGTTGTTTTCGCCTTTTGTCTTCGCACTTATTTAATATAAATGAATATTACATGAAAATGGAACAATTTCAACTGAAATCTTTACATATCGGAGGGATATTGATACTAAATATATGTTCATTTGGAGCACTATCAATAGTTTACAATAGTACTTCCGTTGACAATGCAGTCAAAATAAGATACATGGTGATGATTTGGTGAATGCAACATTTCCTTGAAAAATATGCCATGTACGACTCCATGCACATAGCTTGTCTAACATATAAGCAAACAGCGGAAGACTTCTAGGAAACCTGAGAATAAACATGCTAACAAGTGTCAACACAAAGGTTGGTGAGTTTATAATTTTAGTGTTTCGCATAATCTATATATAAAGGTGGATCACAAGATTTCAGTTGTTTCATCCAGAAACGTTTATCAAAATATTCTACGAAATTGAGCACCCTGGCAACTAAACTTAACGTATATATAATTTATACCCTTTGTATAATCATCTTAATAATACACGCAAACCAACGTATACGCTTCTCAAATAGCATACATCCATTAAAAGGCTAGTGCTCTAGCTCGAACGGGGATATCAAGCCCTATGGATCCATATACTACTACTCGCGCCCACCAGTTCTTATAACCGGCAGTTACTAGTTACCAAAGCTAAGGGATTTTCAGTTCAAACTCAGTGTAGAATTTAGTATGTACTTGTATCCATTGCGTTTAAAAAAATAAAGTGCATGTATTCTCAGCCCAAAAATATAGATTGTAAAAGCAATTAAAAAGGGAGCAAATAAAACTCACCTTAGCAGCATATAAAGTCGTTCACCAAAATGTGACTGAAACTCGGATTACCAAATAACCGTAGATCTCAACCTAGAGAACATATGTTTGTCAATAAATGTCTATCAAGCTAGGTCTGGTCATAGTGTATCACAATCCTAATGCTCGAGATCGACATACAAATGTTATCCAAAGTCGTTTCAAAAAGTCAATTTTGACAATAGTTCAACAAAACGAGACATACCTTATATAAGGAGTCATTTACTCGGTTGGTAATATTCAAAAATCCATTTTATCAATCTCGTAAACAAGTTGTTTAAATCTTAATTGCAAATTCAAAAGCAATTTCAATTAACGTCAATCATAATTCAGTTGATCATATCTCTTAATACGTTCATCGAAACTATTCGATATCTAAATGAAAAGTCATTGATTTTTCGCCAGCTTTCCAAAAACATGTATATCATATACCTTTTACCAGTAATATATGTATTTAATTTGTGATTCATTATAAACTGTTTAGCGACGAAATTTAGCATATAAGCATGTATAAATATATATACTCAAGCACTAGACATGGATACACAATTAATATATAAAATATAAAATATGAGTACTTACGTATCAGTATTGAGATTCAATATTGTAGGAAAATACGTAGACGTAACGGATATGATAAACATTAGGTTTGATTCACAAATATACCTCCGAACATTACCCATAACCACCTTGGCAATAACCCATAATTTCCTTAGCTCTATCTCACTCAAAAACCCATTTTTGAAAGTGACACGCTCATAACCTCGTCGTAGTATTTTATGTATATTACTAATTAATAATTAATAATACTAATAATTAATAAGATTAATAATAATATTAATCTTAATAATAATAATAATAATAATAATAATAATAATAATAATAATAATAATAATAATTTAAATACGGAGGAAGTAATATAAATAAATATGTGTGTGTGACAAACAACTGAACTCGCGAGCTTTTATAATGTTTTCTGAATCTGATGCCCATGCGATCGCATGGGCTTCTAGTGCAAATGCCATGCGATCGCATGGCCTACCTGGACAGCTCACATCTCTTTTGTACACTAGCTTGTCGACATATTTTTTAATTATAAATATAATATAATTAATTTATATAATTAATTATATATTATATTAAATTCACGTGCATAGTGGACTTGTAATTTTTGTTCCGATAAGTCGTACGTCATCACTCGACTCATGTCCCAGTTCCGATTTCTTGAACGCATTTTCGTACGCTTAGAAAACTTGCATTTTACGTTTCGTGACTCGTACCTTTGTCAAAATATAGCCTTAAATTATTCCTAAACTATACCACTCAAAGTATATATTAAACTTTCTAGTGTTTTGGTCATTTACTTCTATAAATCATTGTCTCGCTATTTGTTAATATATATATAATAACAATTCGTTTTATGACCAGTTTAATTTTACATTTTATATATTTTCAATATTAATATATACGTTTTAAAATACATATCACAAGTTATTCATATATCTAATTCCAACAATTAAAATTCCTTATTATTGTATGTCTCCAAATTATGTTATTTAAACAAACACTTTACCATTTATTTCAAATATCGTTAAAAATGAACGATTTCCCAAATCAACGTGGACCTCACAACAGAGACTCGTAATAATATCATAATCTTTAAGGGATTCAATAAATATCTTTTAATTCAATCGTTTGTCATAATGTTTTAACTCCGTAGTTAAATATATCAATCAGATAATCAAACCAATAAGGTTAATGCACAGTATCATTTTCATAACACTTTGTTACGTTTTCAAGTTATAGTATATATATGTATCTATTTACATATATTTGTTCGCGAATCGTTGAGTACAATCGAAGGTTATTTGAATAGTTCAAGAATTTTAGGATTCAACTTCATAGACTTTTCTTATCGTGTAGGAAACGTTAAAGATTAAGTTTAAATTTAGTCAGAAATTTCCAGGTCATCACAGTAACAAACTAATGATTTGTGATAATTATGTTTGTAATTAACTAAGGGTATTTATGTAAATTAAGTCTTCCAATGTGATTTAAAAAAAATCTAGGGTGTTACAACTTGGTATCAGAGCATAGGTTTGGCAGCATGCACATTGTGTTGAATGTCATGTTCCCAAACCTTGTGTTGTGTCAAACATATATGAGGGGACGGGTTAAGTGAATGTAGGGATTACATGTGTTAGTTGATAGGTACTGACCTGTTTTCCACTAAGAGTTTGTGTGAGATGTTGTAGTAGTACAGATATGGCAGATAATACAGGAAACGCAACTGGTCCGTCAGCCCCCGGAACATTCAGAGCCCCAGATGAAGACGGATATGTGTCAGAAGAGGATCCGCAGGAACAAATTTTAGATTTGCAAAGTAAGTTAAAGGAAGCACGTGATCGAATAAGGGAATTAGAACAACGTCAGGTAACCGTGAATCCAAGTGGTAGTGTACCAAATCAGACGATTAATGGGTATCCGGTGCAGTCAAATAATTATCAGCAAATTGGAAGTGCTTTCCAACAATAGCAATGGTTACCACCTCAATATCAGTTTCCTCAACAGTATCAGATGCCACCTCAGTTTAATCAACAGTTCCCAAATTAGATGTGGGGTCCGTATCAGACGCCGATGTTTCAACAACCACCTTCAAACAGTTTCTGAATTGTAATCCACCAGAGTACTCAGGAAGTTCTAACCCAACGGTAACCCTTAACTGGTTAAGAGAGATAGAAAAGGTTTTTGAGGCCTGTCAGTGCGAACCAGAATTACAGGTTATTTATGCTAGTCGAATGTTGAAAAATAGGGCAATGGTTTGGTGGGATACGGTTATTTCTAGTATACCGAAAGAGCAAGTGAACATGATTACTTGGGAACAATTTTATAGTAAAGTTTTTGAGCAGTATTGTTCATCTTATGACCTCAATCGAATTAAGACAGAATTTCTGGCAATGAAAATGACACCTCAGATGACGATAGATGAGGTGATTGAGCAGTATATGGATAAATTAAGGTTTGTGCAACAGTGGGTTCCAGATGAGCAGTCCAAAATTCAGCACTTTGTTAACATAATTTTACCAGAGTACAGAACAATGGTTAGGATGGCGACGACGTTATCGCAAGCGTTTGTTATGGCCAAGATGGTAGAGGATGATGTCAGAGCAGCAAGGAATAGAATAGTAGGTTATGAGATGTCACAACAAGATCAGGCGATGAGTTATTCGGACTCTAGGTCAAAGAAGTCTGTTAAGTTGAAACATAAGAGTGGGTCAGAACAGAGTGGGTCAGCATCAAGTCAGAATTCTTGGTGTTATAGTTGCAGATCATCTCATAGTGGTCCTTGTTCAGATTCAACCAAAAAATGTTTGAGATGCGGTATTGTGGGACACGAGATTCAGATGTGTTCGTTCTAAGAGGATGCATGTTGGAGATGTCATCAAGTGGGGCATAGGTCAGCTCAGTGTCCGTATGTAAGAGGATCAAGTTCTAGGGCGGGGCCAGGAGCACAGTCGGGATTAGTAGGTGGATCTTCTGGTTCTCCAGTTGGGCAGAAAGGAAAGAATCCACCTACGGAAACAGCAAGAGCTTATCAGATGGTTGCAGATGCAGATGTTGAATATGATGTGAATACAGGTATGCTTCAAAATCCTCGTATTGTTTAGTTATATACATGTATATGATTGGGTGTATATATGTGTGTGGTAGATTAGTAGATCTTGATAATAGTGTAAGATTTATTTTGTTGCATTATGTTGTTTATGTTTTGGTTGCGACCCTTCTGTGCCATGTGGGGTAAGGGTGACCCTTAGGTTGACTTTTTGGGATTGAGAACCATGACTTGGATAGAGATGCGTTGAGTATGTTTGTGTAGTGGACTTTTGGACGACATGAAGTTGTTGGATAGTGGCATAAGTATGATTGTTATGACGGTATTTCCTAAGCTTGTTGGATGTATGATGTAGAGACCCGGCCAAATCATGTTTGACGGCGCCGACTACTTAGGTCCCGTTACGTGGTCATAAGTCTTTAACATGACATTTGACCAAAATATGTCGCATTCATTTCATAAGAAAAAGGATGTTTCAAGTTTACAAATGTAGTTCAAAAGACTAGTTACATTACAATGTTTGACGTACGAATGAAACCTATGCGACACAATTTAAAGTAGTCAAAAGACGCTCCAACTATGCATGTATACTCGACATCCAAGCAAGTATCAAAAAGAGTGCGGAAGCATGTATCAAGTAGCTTTCAAGGACCTGAGAAAACATATAGAAAACTGTCAACGAAAACGTTGGTGAAATCATAGGTGTTTTAGTAAACATTGCATTTGAACCACAGGATTTAATATAATATGATTATCAAAATCATTTGCATTCCAAAGTTGTTATCTATTTCGCGGGCACCCAATTATCAAACTTAACTGTTTTGCACCCTTTGCGTATTGTTAGAACATACACTAGACCCGAAAATATATTTCATCCGCCAACGGTAGTGAACCGTCCGAATGAAGCTCGTCAAGCCCATGTGATCACATAATATAAGTTCACGTTTACACCCTACAAGTGTAACTAATGATAATTGAATTGAGGATTTTCGTTCAAACCCGTACGTGGAATGTTCGTTTTCGTACTTGTGTTCAATGTGTAAAAGTATGATACGTATATGTTTCTCATCCCATAGTTTAAAGCATAAAAGTTGTTTGAAAGATGGGACTATGATCTCACCTTGAGTGCACGTATGAAAAGTACTTCACAAAGTAACGTGTGCGAAGGATAGTGCTAGTCTTGACCTAAACAAATAGGTAGTAGCAATAACGGTAAACCCGATAGGTCAAAGATGTTCAATTAGTCCTATGGCTCGTTACGACTCGATTATGTAGCATGTGAATCAAATTGTCAAGTTTCATGCAAGATACAAGTATAGAAACAAGTTAGGAAGGTTGCATAATCATTTGGTTAAGTTTGAACAAAAGTCAAACTTTGGTCGGTTAAAGTCAACAAAAAAGTCAACACGTTCGGGTCGGGTCCCAAACTATTTTTCTGAGGTTTTTATTCATATATAAACATGTTAGAACAAGTCTCATGTGAATCGGAGGTCCATAGGGTGCCAAATATTTTTCATATAATTGACATGTAGGTCAGAACCTGAACACGGCTTAGGCAGCGCCGCGACCCAGGATTGCCGCGCCGCGACAATACACGGGAGCTGGTACCTGGTCAGTCTCAAATGTCCAAGTCTCAATTCAAAACACTTTCAAGCATGACTCGCAAACCGCTAATACTTAGAACTCGTATCTTATATCGTTAGAAAGGTAATTTGACAAAGAACACAACTAAATACAATTCACCAACCAAAAACGTTACTTGTAACAATTGGCTTTCCAAAGTAAATGAGCAATTAATGCACACATTTAATACTCACATTTGATAAGTGCACATTTATGATTCGGGCATTTAATGCATACATACAACATGCCGTTTGGTAGGTAATCGAGCATACAATACAACTAACTACTTACTATCAATAATTCATGGCATTCAATGCATCAAATATTCATTTCAAGCTTATCAAACCCTAACCCAAATTCACCAAAATCACTAATCAAGTTTATGGAATTTTCTCAAGCAACCTACACATGAAATTGAAGCTAGTGATGTTAGGAACACATTTAATACATGCATTTATGACATTTAACATCATTCAAACAACCAAATCACCAAATCAAACATACCAAAGTTTATGTTCATGCTAGTTACTTCAAATAACAAAATCGAACATATAAATCATATATTCATGTTAGACTTGAGCCATAGACACTAATTAACAACTTTATAAGTTAAAAACATCAAGAACACCAAATCTAGTGATTTTAAAAAGTTACCCAAATGTAATGAAGTCGGTATGGAATCGAAGAGGAAGTTGCAAGGATTCCAAATATGTAATTTGTTTTGCAAGACACCCTCTAGCTTGGATTTAGATGATGATTCTTCAAAATGGAGAATTGAAAGAAAATGTGGAAGTAGAAGAAGAAAAGGAAAATGAAAATAAAAAAGATAGGTGGTGGGGTGACTAGTCATAAGTTAGTCACCTCTTTGGCTCTTTGGCGAAACTAGTCCCTCGAGTTCGGTTGCGGGTGCGTGAATTACCTAAACGAGATATTTTTAAAACGCGAATTAACGAGGGATGTCATAATCATATAACGGAATTTAAATAGTTAAACGGAAAAGTAAATGGAAAAAGGCTGGATGTTACATTACCTACTCCTTAAAAGAAATTTCGTCCCGAAATTTAAGTAGGCGTAGTAGTCGTTTCCGGAATCGGGAATAAGTGAGGGTATTTCTTTTGCATTTGATCTTGCCTTTCCCAAGTAAACTCGGGTCCTCTTTTAGCATTCCAACGAACCTTGGCAATTGGGATTCGGCTTTGTTTCAATGTCTTGACGGAGGTGTCCACAATTTCAACCGGTTCTTCCACAAAATGGAGTTTGTCATCAATAGTAAGTTCCTCGAGAGGGATGACGATATCGGGTTTGGCAAGACACTTTTTTAAGTTAGATACATGGAAGGTAGGATGAACGGAGCTCAATTGAGGCGGAAGATCTAAACGATAAGCAACGGTTCCAATACGCTCCAAGATTTCGAAGGGACCAATATACCGCGGATTTAATTTCCCACGTTTTCCAAAATGAATGACACCTTTCCAAGGTGCGACTTTTAACATGACACGATTACCGACTTGAAATTCAAGGTCGTTGCGTCTTTTGTCGGTATAGCACTTTTGACGACTCCGGGCCGTCCGAAGCCTATATCGGATTTGAACGATCTTCTCGGTGGTTTCGTGAATGAGTTCGGGTCCAGTGATTTGTACGTCGCCTACTTCAGCCCAACAAAGAGGAAAACGGCATTTTCGGCCATATAACGCTTCAAAAGGTGCGGGTTTAATACTCGCGTGATAACTATTGTTGGAAGAGAACTCGGCGAGAGGTAAGTGCTTGTCTCAAGCTTTTCCAAAATCAACCACACAATCCCGTAACATGTCCTCTAAGGTTTGAATTGTTCGTTCGCTTTGTCCATTGGTTTGGGGATGATATGCGGTGCTCATGTCTAAACGCGTTCCCAACGCTTCTTGCAAGGTACGCCAAAATCTAGAAACAAAACGGCCATCTCAGTCGGAGATAATCGATAAAGGTACACCGTGTCGGGCTACGATCTCCTTGATGTAAAGTTGTACAAGTTTCTCCATTTTGTCGATTTCTTTCATAGCGAGAAAGTGTGCGGATTTGGTGAGAAGGTCAACAATAACCCAAATGGTATCATAACCACCCGTTGTCTTTGGTAACTTGGTGATGAAGTCCATCGTTATTCTATCCCACTTCCATTGAGGTATTTCGGGTTGTTGAAGTAACCCGGATGGTCTTTGGTGTTCGGCTTTGACTTTGGAACATGTCAAACACTTGGCAACATAAGTAGCTACGTCCCTTTTGATGTTCGGCCACCAATATTGTTCTTGAAGGTCGTGGTACATCTTATTGGCACCGAGGTGAATCGAGTATCGTGACTTATGGGCTTTATCTAAAATAAGACTTCGTAGGTCCCCATAACTAGGCACCCAAATCCTTCCAGCGAAATATCGGAGTCCGGTTTCCTTAGTTTCGAATCGAGAGACTAGAATGTTTAAGAGCTCGTGTGAAACGTTTTCATCCTTGAGAGCCTCATCTTGGGCTACCCGAATTTGGCTATTAAGGTTGGTGTGGATGATGATGTTTAAAGCTCGGACACGAAGAGGCACTGCTCTTTCTTTTCGACTTAAGGCATTGGCTACTACATTTGCCTTCCCGGGATGGTAACGAAGCTCGCAATCATAATCGTTTAAGGTTTCAATCCACCTTCGTTGTCTCATGTTTAGTTGCTTTTGATCGAAGATGTGTTGGAGACTTTTGTGATCGGTAAAGATAGTACTCTTGGTTCCATAAAGATAGTGTCTCCACATTTTAAGTGCAAAGACAACGGCTCCGAGTTCGAGATCATGTGTCGTATAGTTTCGTTCATGAATTTTGAGTTTTCGAGAAGCATAAGAAATGACTTTCGTTTGTTGCATCAACACACACCCAAAACCATGTTTCGAGGCATCGCAATATACAACAAAATCGTCATTGCCTTCGGGAAGTGACAAGATAGGAGCGGTGGTTAGCTTTGTTTTCAAGATTTGAAATGAGGATTCTTGTTCGGTCGCCCAAATGAATTTCTTTCCTTTGTGAGTTAATGCGGTTAGAGTACGAGCAACCAAAGAGAAATCTTTGATGAATCTACGATAGTATCCGGCGAGACCCAAGAATTGACGAATGTGAGTAGGAGTAGTAGGGGTCTCCCATTTACTAATGGCTTCGATTTTTGATGGATCGACTTTAATACCTTGGTCACTTACAACATGACCAAGAAATTGAACTTCCTTTAACCAAAATTCACACTTGGAGAATTTGGCATAGAGTCGTTCTTGTCTTAAAAGTTCAAGCACAAGTCAGAGGAGTTCCTCGTGTTCTTCTTCGCTTTTTGAATAAACCAAAATATCATCGATGAACACGATAACGAATTTGTCAAGATACGGTTTGCACACGCGGTTCATAAGATCCATGAACACCGCCGGTGGGTTAGTGAGACCAAATGGCATTACAAGAAATTCATAGCTACCATAACGAGTTCGGAAAGCGGTTTTGGAGACATCTTCCCCCTTAACCCTTAATTGATGATAACCCGAGCGGAGATTGATTTTTGAATATATACAAAACCCTTGTAGTTGATCAAAGAGGTCATCGATGCGAGGAAGAGGATATCGGTTCTTAACCGTCAAATTGTTTAGTTTACGATAATCAATGCACATTCTTAGGGATCCATCTTTCTTTTTAACAAACAAAATCGGAGCGCCCCAAGGTGAATGGCTAGGTTGGATAAAACCACGATCAAGTAGTTCTTGGATTTGACTTTGCAATTCTTGTATTTCGGATGAAGCGAGTCTATATGGTGCACGTGCTATGGGTGCGGCTCCCGGAATAAGATCAATTTGGAATTCAACCGGTCGATGAGGTGGAAGACCCGGCAATTCGTCGGGAAATACATCGGAATAGTCACTAACAATTGGTACATCATCGATGTGCTTCTCATCGGACTCGACTTTCTTAACTTGAGCAAGGATCGCAAAACAACCCTTACGGAGTAGTTTTCTAACTTTAATGCATGAAACGAGGTTGAGTCCGGTGCAACTCTTATCGCCATAGACGATCAAAGGTTCACCATTATCGATAGGAATTCGGATTGCGTTAAGATCACAAAGGATGTGAGATTTCGTTTTGGCTAGCCAATTCATACCGATTATTACATCGAAGCTTCCTAGTTCCATGGGTATCAAGTCAATTTCAAACTCATTACCCAAAATGTTTAACGTACACCCCCGGTAATATGTGTCGGCACTCAATAGTTTTCCGTTGGCCACTTCAATTGTATAAGTGGTATCTAGTGGAAGTGGTGGAGTATTAAAAGAATGAGTCAAGGTCTTAGATGCAAAACTCTTATCGGCACCCGAATCGAATAAACAAGTAACATAAGTGTTGTTGAGGAGAAACGTACCCGTGACTAATTCATTGTCATCTCGGGCTTCCTCGGTGTTGATGTTGAAAGCTCATACGCGTGTGTTGGTGTTGGCTTTCTTCTTCGGACACGCATTTCTAAAATGACCCGTTTGGCCACATTCATAACAAGTACCCGGTTTTGGTGCATTGGGCACCTTTTGAGCGACGGGGGCGGCACTTCTACAATCGTTGGCCACATGACCACCCCTTTGGCACCGGTGGCAAAATAGATTGCTACATTCACCATAGTGGTGTTTGTGGCATTTGTTGTAAAAGGGTTTATTTCCGCCATAACTTTTCTTGGCGCCAGAGGTGAAAGGCTTTTTGGTGAAGTTGTTGTTGTAGTTGTTGATTGATTGGGGTGCTTCCCATTTTCTTTTGTTGCCGCCCGATTTATCCTCGGCCTTAGGTGCCGGAACTATGATTTCGTCAATCATTTTAATCAATTAGCGGGCCATGTTCAAAGCTTGTTGTAGGTTAGCGGGTTTGGATGACATCACTCCTTGTTTGATGCTCTTTGGAAGACCATCCATATATAGTTCAACCCTTTGAGATTTGGGGTTCACGAGGTTGGGACACATCAAGGATAGCTCGGCGTACCGTTGATTGTAGGCCTTGAGATCGTTTCCGACCGCCTTTAAAGTTCTTAGCTCTTGTTCGAGCTTTCGGGTTTCTTCACGAGGGAAAAATTCGACGATCATCCTTTCTCTCAAATCGGCCCAAGAGAGGGCGTGAGCTTCATCGGTACCCACCGATTGTACATACGTGTTCCACCAAGTGAGGGCGATACCGACAAAGGTGTGGGTGGAATATTTGACTTTATCTTGGTCCCGACAATCGCTTATGCTAAAAACGGCTTCCGTTTGTTCGAACCATCGAGTGAGCACAACCGGTCCCCCGGTTCCATCAAAAGTGTATGGTTTGCACCCCATGAAGGCTTTGTAGGAGCACCCTTCGCTTGAGTTACCGGCCCCTTGATTATTGTTGTGGTTGTTGTTATTGTTGGAGGAGTGATCGGCCATGGCCGCTTCCACGGCGATGGCTATCATTCGTTGTAGTGCTTGTTCGGGAGTCTCATGGCGTGGCACATGACGAGGAGGCATTGTTCCTTCAAAACACAAGAATACCGTTGATTAGTATTCTTAATAATACTAACCATGATATGGAATAAGGATAGAGAGAAATTTTCCTTGACTCGCCTTAAATTCTTTATGTCATAATGTCAGAATGTTCGTATGAGTAACCGTAATATAATCCCGGAAATTATATTACCCTAATTCATATGTGCATTCGACACTAATTCATATAGTCAAGGTGGCGCGTCAATTAAATCAAGTAACGTGAGATTAAGATTGAATAAGAATTAGATATGATAGACGAGTTCGAGTATAATGCACAAGTAGTCAAGTAATTCCTACTTCAAGTCTATATGCCGGTTGTAGTCTAGACTCACCAATGTACCCTATGACTCGGGGTCGACACCAATGAACTCTAAATCCCTACAACCAATGCTCTGATACCATCTGTAGCGACCCGACCAAATCATGTTTGACGACGCCGACTACTTAGGTCCCGTTACGTGGTCATAAGTCTTTAACATGACGTTTGACCAAAATATGTCGCATTCATTTCATAAGATAAAGGATGTTTCAAGTTTACAAATGTAGTTCAAAAGACTAGTTACATTACAATGTTTGACGTACGAATGAAACCTATGCTACACAATTTAAAGTAGTCAAAAGACACTCCAACTATGCATGTATACTCGACATCCAAGCAAGTATCAAAAAGAGTGCGGAAGCATGTATCAAGTAGCTTTTAAGGACCTGAGAAAACATATAGAAAACTGTCAACGAAAATGTTGGTGAAATCACAGGTGTTTTAGTAAACGTTGCATTTGAACCACAAGATTTAATATAATATGATTATCAAAATCATTTGCATTCCAAAGTTGTTATCTATTTCGCGGGCACCCAATTATCAAACTTAACTGTTTTGCACCCTTTGCGTAGTGTTAGAACATACACTAGACCCGAAAATATATTTCATCCGCCAACGGTAGCGAACCGTCCGAATGAGGCTCGTCAAGCCCATGTGATTACATAATATAAGTTCACGTTTACACCCTGCAAGTTTAACTAATGATAATTGAATTGAGGATTTTCGTTCAAACCCGTACGTGGAATGTTCGTTTTCGTACTTGTGTTCAATGTGTAAAAGTATGATACGTATATGTTTCTCATCCCATAGTTTAAAGCATAAAAGTTGTTTGAAAGATGGGACTATGATCTCACCTTGAGTGCATGTGTGAAAAGTACTTCACAAAGTAACGTGTGCGAAGGATAGTGCTAGTCTTGACCTAAACAAATAGGTCGTATCAATAACGGTAAACCCGATAGGTCAAAGATGTTCAATTAGTCCTATGGCTCGTTACGACTCGATTATGTAGCATGTGAATTAAATTGTCAAGTTTCATGCAAGATACAAGTATAGAAACAAGTTAGGAAGGTTGCATAATCATTTGGTTAAGTTTGAACAAAAGTCAAACTTTGGTCGGTCAAAGTCACCAAAAAAGTCAACACGTTCGGGTCGGGTCCCGAACTATTTTTCTGAGGTTTTTATTCATATATAAACATGTTAGAACAAGTCTCATATGAATCGGAGGTCCATAGGGTGCCAAACATTTTTCATATAATTGATATGTAGGTCAGAACCTGAACAGGGCTTAGGCCGCGCCGCGACCCAGGATTGCCGCGCCGCGACAATACACGGGAGCTGGTACCTGGTCAGTCTCAAATGTCCAAGTCTCAATTCAAAACACTTTCAAGCATAACTCACAAATCGCTAATACTTAGAACTTGTATCTTATATCGTTAGAAAGGTAATTTGACAAAGAACACAACTAAATACATTTCACCAACCAAAAACGTTATTTGTAACAATCGGCTTTCCAAAGTAAATGATCAATTAATGCACACATTTAATACTCAAATTTGATAAGTGCACATTTATGATTCGGGCATTTAATGCATATATACAACATGCCGTTTAGTAGGTAATCGAGCATACAATACAACTAACTACTTACTAACAATAATTCATGGCATTCAATGCATCAAATATTTATTTCAAGCTTATCAAACCCTAACCCAAATTCACCAAAATCACTAATCAATTTTATGGAGTTTTCTCAAGCAACCTACACATGAAATTGAAGCTAGTGATGTTAGGAACACATTTAATACATGCATTTATGACATTTAACATCATTCAAACAACCAAATCACCAAATCAAACACACCAAAGTTTATGTTCATGCTAGTTACTTCAAATAACAAAATCGAACATATAAATCATATATTCATGTTAGACTTGAGCCATAGACACTAATTAACAACTTTATAAGTTAAAAACATCAAGAACACCAAATCTAGTGATTTTAGAAAGTTACCCAAATGTAATGAAGTCGGTATGGAATCGAAGAGGAAGTTGCAAGGATTCCAAATATGTAATTTGTTTTGCAAGACACCCGCTAGCTTGGATTTTGATGATGATTCTTCAAAATGGAGAATTGAAAGAAAATGTGGAAGTAGAAGAAGAAAAGGAAAATGAAAATAAAAAAGATAGGTGGTGGGGTGACTAGTCACAAGTTAGTCACCTCTTTGGCTCTTTGGCGAAACTAGTCCCTCGAGTTCGGTTGCGGGTGCGTGAATTACCTAAACGAGATATTTTTAAAACGCGAATTAACGAGGGATGTCATAATCATATAATGGAATTTAAATAGTTAAATGGAAAAGTAAACGGAAAAAGGCGAGATGTTACATATGATCTGGTTGATAGATTATATTTGGATGATTGATAGACAAGGTTTGAGTAACTATGATTGGACAGATGTTGTGATTGATTAGTCATAAAGTAGTTAAATTAATTACCGATGCTTATTGAGGAAATTGATTGGACATAAGTTAGTGAATGAGACAAGTAGAATTTTTCCGTTACGAGAAACTCAGAATGAAGGTATGATTTAGGATAATATGCTTGTGTCTGGCCAATAGAAGTATATTATGATAAATCATACGGAATTTCTGGGAAGCTGAATGAAAATTAGGCGGCCTGTGCTATATTGAATTGTGATGTGACTGGATATGAGACGAATAACCTGTGAAGTTCTATTGACTTACGAGACAATTTCGTGGACCTAGGTCTAGATTTTAGCATGATGACTAATTCTATTGCCTAAGCTTTGGATAATTGGGAAAAGTGGACTGTATAAAGAGTTGAATTGGATGACAGATCGTGAAATTTATGATACAGAATGGCGAAGAAACACGAATTTGACTCTGATTATTTGACTTGATCGTGTAATTTGTGGGCTTAAGTGGATTAACGGACGTTGATCGACGAAGATTGTGACAAGTTATTTGGTATCGGGAGTGTATTGACGTCAGGAATCTCATTTCCCTATGCAATTGTGGTGGATATTGTCGGTATCGGGGATAAGATTGATAAAGTTAACCGTGTGTTTTGGCGGTGCGAATAACAATTTTTTTGGGTTTGTTGACCATAGTTGACCCGATTTCGAGGACGGAATCTCTTTTAAGGAGGGTAGATTTGTAACACCCGCGTTTTGAGCCTAGATGAAATGACCATTGTTCCCTGGGGTATGGCGTAATTAGTGATTTTTAATAATTATATGTTTATAATTATTTGGTTGTTTAGTTGAGACCAGTTTGTGATAAGGGTCACAGAACAGGTTCGTTTGTTGAATTTGGACTCTGTTAGGGCCTCATAACGAAGTACGAAAGAATTCAGATAACTGATAAATACCCGTGTATGATGGGGTATTGTGTATTAACTTAAATATGTAACTTGAGATCAACCTTTTCTCTCATTTTCTTGAACCTTCCAAATAAACACCCCGTACCTAATTTCTCACTACTTGAAACTTTAATTTAATCTAAGTTAGAATTGGATCAAGAGACTTTAAGGAGTGATTATTATCTTCCTTGTGATCATCTAATCAGGTTTGTTTACTTGAATCCATGCTTTGATTGTTAGAAAAATGGGTTTTTGTGTTCTTGAATAAAAGTGTGCTTTTTAGCTTGAATCTTGTTGAATTGTGTTTGTTAGTGTTAATTGATGTTAGAAATAGGTTGTATATATGTTTAGTAACTTTTTGTGCTTAAAATTTGGTCAAAAACACTCAGAAATCGAGTTTTTGGGAAAAAAATCACAAAGTCATCGAATTGGTTCGAAACCCAGTTTGCTACAGTACCCGAGTTGCTACAGCGTCACTATTTGCTACAGTACCGAGTTACTACAGTGTCACTATTTGCTACAGTGTCACTATTTGCTACATTGTCACTATTTGCTACAGTGTTCGAAAACCACTATTTGCTACAGTACCTTTTATGAAATTGAAACGGGCATAACTTTCAAAACGTAACTCCGTTTTTGATGAATAAACTATCGTTAGAATCGTAATAAAGAATACTTTTCAATGGTGAACTTTTAAGAAACTAGATCAACCTATTTTTGGGTCAGAAAAGGAGTTTTAGTGTGTATACCTTGTTTTGCACGCTTTTGAGTGTTGTTATGGGTTGAAATTATGATGTAGACTTATCATATAGTGATTACACATTTTTAGGTGTTAATTTAGTGTATGTATTGATGTTTGATGTGGTGCGTTTGGATTGAAACCCATATAAATAGTTGCTGCTACTGTTCTTCATCACTCGCACGAGTGAGCCTTCACTAGTACGGTTGAGGTAGTCAACCGTGTGGTGAACCGTGCGAGTGAGTGGTGATGGGAACTTATGTTTTAATTGTGATGATACGTACGGTTGAGATGTGACTCGTACGAGTCACTGGTCACTCGTTTAGTGAACCTTACGGATCAGGTAAGTCATTATTGGATGTTTGGTCATAGACCAAATGTACGAGTGAGTTGTCAGCTGCATGGTTGAGTGTTCTCAAACGTGTGTGTAATGGTTGTTACTCATACAGTTGACAGACCAGTTGTAAAGTGATTAATTGTTGGTTTTAGTATTGTTGTGTTGTTGTCTTGTTGTCGGGTTGTTATCAAGACATGATTGCTGACTGTGTTATGTCTATTCTCAGGTGATAAGGACGAAGAGAAGGCTCAGTAAGATTAGAATTCTGAGTGCCTTCTGTTGCTGATAATCGGTGAGTGGGTCTATCTTCGAGTGTAGTATAGAGTAGCAAGTTGTGCTGCTATGTTATACTATTATAGTTGCTATGCTTAGTAGATATGTTGTAATAATGATCATCGTAGAGTTGCCATGCTAGTCGTAGGAACAGTTGTTCATCGTGGTAGTTGCTTAACAGTTGTGTGCACAAGTTGTAGTTGCCTGTTGGAACCTATTGTTGTTAAGTTCAGCTCAGAGAGGTCAACCTTGTTGTGGTTGGGTCCAGTTGGCTACTGTTTGTTGAGTATAGTGCTGAATGACGCATCACCTGCGTGTGGATTTACTATACTGGGGATTCAGTAGTAAGGACTTTCGGTAGATGCTAGACTGATCAGCTAGTGGTCGTGTGCTCGTACAAGCCGCCGAGTCTCTAGTTGGAGCTTAGTTGCTAGTTGATAGTTGCCAGTTGTTAGTTGTCGGTTGCCTGTTATGGATTGTTGTAGTTGCTGTAGTTGTACAAGTTGGTACTGTATGCTAGATCTATTAGATGATTCCATTCACTTAGCCTCGTGCTAACCCCCCTCACCTCCTCCCTTGCAGCTTTTGGATCTTAGTGCTGGTAGGGACGGGAGTTGGGTTGACGATATGTTTGACAAGACGAACTCTGATGTCTTAACTTTTATAAATATGTAACTAGTTGTTTAACGTAACACCGGTGGTTTGTAATAAGTAACAAACTAATGATTTGTGATAATTATGTTTGTAATTAACTAAGGGTAATTATGTAAATTAAGTCTTCCGCTGTGATTTAAAAAAAAAAAAATCTAGGGTGTTACAGTAGGGGAATGCCTTGACCTAGTGGTGCTATTTGGATAGTTTTGCCGAGAAAGTTACTTTCAGAGAGGGGAGATTTATATCGACCAAGGTCTACGGCTAAATGGGTGTCGAGACTTCCTTCAGGAGGTGTAAAGAACAGATCCTTAGAAATTTGATCTCGAATGCATACAGCCATGGTTTCTTTCAGGTATTCATTGACGAGTTCTTGAAAAGAATCAGAGAGATTGATATATTCTTCAAGGGGGTGGCTCATGAGTCGGTCGACATTAAATGTGACTTCTTCACTTCCAACTCTTAGTTTCAATGATTTGTCGTGAACATCGATTATGGCCTTGGCAGTATTTAGGAATGGTCTGCCAAGAATGAGGGGAACCTTCGTGTCTTCCTCAATATCCATAATGACGAAATCGATGGGAAATGCGAACTTATCCACTCTGACTAGGACATCCTCAGCTATTTCTCGAGGAATCTTAACTGATCTATCCGCGAGTTGGATAGTCATTCTGGTTGGTCTTAAGTCTTTTAATCCTAGCTTTTTGAATAATGAATAGGGCATTAGGTTTACACTGGCTCCTAAGTCTGCTAAAGCATTACTAATCTAGACATCTTGCAGGTAGCAAGGTACTATAAATCTTCCTGTATCTCCTAATTTAGGGGGAATACCATGTTGTAACACTAATGAGCATTCTTCACTTAAGGGAAAGCTAACTATCTCTCTTAATCTCTCTTTGTTTGAAAGCAATTCTTTAAAAAATTTAGCGCAGTTTGGCATTTCTACTAAAGCATCTACTAGTCGCACATTCAAATGTAAATTCTTAATAATATCCCAATACTTAGCGATTTGCGCTTCTTGTTTTTCCTTCCTAAGCCTACCTGGGAAAGGTATGCGGGCGCGCGGAATAATTTTTGGGGCCTTAGGAGAGATAGGTTACGGTGGATTGACAAATGGGTCAATTGGCACAGGTTCCTTATCGGAAAAATCTTGTATGGGTATATTAACAGTTGTTTCCTTCCCACCTCTAGTTACTACTAGGGCATCAAGCTCACTATTCTCTATTTCAACTTTAGCGGTTAAACGTTTAAGTGTAAGCTGAAAATTGATGATTAATTCTTCAAAAGTCTGTATCAAGGTATCAAATTTATTCTGTCATTCAATGACTTGAAGGTTTATCGTGTATTGCTTTTTCATAGATTCCACTAAAGTTTCTTTAGAGAGGGTAGCAGGTTGGTGTAGTGGGAGGAGTATATTAAAGTCCGAGCTATTTTGCTATTTGTATGCCCATCTAGGGTAGGGATACCTTAGATTGGTTCTAGTAGCATCGGTACTTTAAGGAATTGATAAACTTTGAAGAGTGAGGGTGAGATCTTGTAACCTGGTTTCCAGCATTTGTACCGTATGAGCGAAGACGTCATCCTTCTCAGCAGCTTCATTGTTCCAATCCTCCTGCTGTGCAGCTATTGTATCCAAAAGATCTCATGCTTCATCTGCTGTTCGTGACATGAAATTGCCTTGCGAGGCCATGTCTAGGAGAGACTTATCATCCTAGGTCAAACCATTGTAAAGTGTGCAGATTATGTCTGCCTGACTTAACAAGTGATTTGGACATCTTTTAAGCATCACTTTTACTCTATTCCATGCTAGACACAATGACTCGTTTTCTTTTTGAGAAAAGTTGGTGATGTCATTCTTTAAACAGGTTTGCAGGGAAGGTGGATAAAATTTATTTAAAAACTTAGTGGCTAATTCTTCCCATGAGTGTATTGAATTCGGGTTAAGACCATCAAACCATGCTAAAGCGTGTGAAGACAGAGAATATTGGAAAAGATGAAGTTTCAAAAGGTTTTTCTCGTTTGCTTCCTTCTTAAAAGAGTCAACCAGACTGATAAATTTGTTTAAGTTAAAGTTTGGATCGTCATTCGGTAATTCTTGAAATTTACAGATCATACTGACCAGCTTGATCATATGTGAACTGATTTCAGGAGTTCCCTCAGTTCCTAAGGTGATTGGTCATACTCTTTCTTCTAAGCATGGTTTTTGCATAGAAGCAAGGGTGTTTTGTTGTTCCATTTTTTTTTATTTTTCTGTTTAAAAAGACTTAAAAGTAACTTTTAGAAAATGTTAATTGACTAAAAGGATCGATAATTTAATAAAAACAATTATTCTTGAAATTCGGTCGCTAATCTTATCGATATTCTAATTGATAGGATTTCTTACAGATTACTAGGTATCTAGGTGGCCAGGCCGACTACGGAGAGGCAGGATCCTTTTGGTTCCAATATAATTGGAGACTGTTCGGAAAATCCAACAACCAAGTCCGTGTATAAATGATTTTCTTAGACACCACTAAACAATACTTTTGTCTGCTTAAAATCTTTCTCAACCAAAATATTCGATTCCCCGGCAGCGGCGCCAAAAAGATTACTACCTACTTATGATATAGCCAAAATGGACGGTTTTTATCGTACGGTGTCGTTAGGTCGCAGGATGTCAGATTCGGTATAACATACATAGGTGTTCGTTTAATTTATATTGTGCGGGGCCTAAATTTACTTTAACTTTCAAATGTAGAAGGTGTAAGTTAACCTAGGGTCGTGCTTTTGAATGGTTTAACGAATTGAAGATCAAGTGGATAATTGTCTTTTATTTAAATTACCTGGATAAAGGATAGTAGTTGGTTTAAGCTAAAGCCCTAATTGCAGAAAAGCAAATAAAGTGGGAGGATGTCTGGAGTATGCAGATCAAGGAAATGTTGACCAAGATATTTGTTTGGGCTAGGGAAAGGTAATTACATTGATATTGAAGCTTGTGATTGAAATGGTGTATATCTGGTTAGATGAGCTAATTACACAGACCCACTTATCTCTAAACTCTCAGAGTTCTCGTTGAGTAGTGAGAAGTATGTCACGTGGTTGTATAACTGAAGCGTGACTATACCTCGGAGGTTATCCTTAGTAAAGCACTAGGTTTATTAGTGAGTTGTGTTCTAATCCTAATCCTCGTAATCAGTTTGGTTAACTGAATAACAACGTGCCGTGTTGATTGAACACTAATCACAAACGGACGGAGTCCGTCGGATTAAGTTGACAAAACCTTAAATGAAAACTAACAACTATTTCATCATACTAATGAGATCAAACCAAGATAACCATTATACAGCATTAAAGTTAATATACTGGTAGTAAAGCAGATAGAAACCTAACAGGTACCTCAACCGTTGATATGGCTTAATCCTAAAGCAACAATCAAACAAGAACATGCAATAGGTTTGGGTCATACAGTCAGGGCACTAGCAAGATCTTAACAGCTCCTAAGAGGTCACTTCGGAATAGTCAATAGGCATACTAGGTCATTCATGTCTCAATTCCCCTAAAAGCACATTAAATGTCCCTCGGGAACTCCGGCCATACCGAGTTCACAGAATCTTCAGATACAGTATAACCAGGGGTCTTAATCCTTTGAAGTAGCTAAGTTCATATAGGTGTACAAGTCCTGATCACAATCTAGGTTGGTCAATCCTTAAGATGCTAGCATACAAATCTATCAGACTTCTTAGTTCAGCATAACAACGATAACCGTACTACTTTAACATAATTACGCTAACCCAAACTTCTATCATGGCAACATACAGATTAATTAAGCTATCATGGTAATATTGGAACACATTATTAAACATAAAACGTAAGAATACATGTTTAATACAAAAGACAAGCGTTTCGGATAAAAACCTGAAAAGGCCGAAGAAATCTGCCCGAGATCGCAGGGACTCGCCGGGATATCCTCCGAAAAATAAAAGCTAAGCTAGCTACTACTAAAAACTAACCTAAAACTTGAAAAAATAAAATGAATTGTAAATTGAGTGTGTGTTGAAATGGATGGAGAAGGCCCTATAAATAGACTTGAATTCTGCCTGCAAACGGCTGGCAGGCCATTTGGCAGACCGTTTGGCAATCCGTTTGCCAAGTCCGTTTGCCAGGCCTGCCCGTTTGCAAGGCCCGTTTGCTGAAGCCGTTTGGCAGGCTGTTTCTGAGCCAGGCAAGCCGTTTGGTAGGCCGTTTGGCTTGCCTGGTCAGCCTGATTTCCTGGGTCGTAACTTGTTTTCTTATCTTTCACCGTTTTCACTCTATATTCTTCGTTTTAGCTCCGTTTTACTTGATTCTTCTTGCATCGCTTTTGTAATTACTTAATCTACAAAATCAACCAACAAAGCGATTATTTTTGCGATAAAGTTTAGAACTTTATGGGTTTTAGGGCTCAATATCGGGGGTAAAAACGTGACTTTTTGGCCGATATCACAGGCCAACCTAGCGTTTATCATTTTCGTTGCGTCTACTTACTTTTCTGCAATATTGAATCACAATATTGATACGTGAGCATTCATATCTTATCTTTTATATATTAATAGTGTATCCCTGACTAGTGCTCGAGTATATTTGATTATGCATGCTTGTATGTTTAATTTTTTCGTTAAATAGTTTATGATAAATCATGAATTTGATACATATGCTACTGAGATAAGGTATATGATATACATGTCTTTGGAAAGTTGGCAAAAAATTAATAACTTTTCATTTAGATATCGTACGGTTTCGATGAACGGATTAAAAGATATGGTCAACTGAATTATCCTTAATTCTAATATTATTATTATTATTATTATTATTATTATTATTATTATTATTATTACTATCGACGTTATGGTTATCGTTATTATTATTATTATCTAATAACTATTATTATTATTATTATTATCATTATCGTTATCATTATAAGTATTATCATTAAAATTGTTATTGTTATTATTAATACTATCACTAAAATTATTATTATTATTATTATTATTATTATTATTATTATTATTATTATTATTATTATTATTATTATTATTATTATTATTATTATTATTATCATTATCATTATAATAATTATTAGTATTATCATAAGTATTATTATAGTTATTATTATTAGTATCATTATCATTAAAACTAATATTAGTATCATTTAATTATTATGATTACTATTATTATCATTATTATGAATGCGATATAAAAGAGGATTTAAAAGCTATTAAACAAATCGATTAGGAAATAATGAGTATAAGTATCATGATAAAATTAAAATATTGTAAGATATTGATTTAGATATAAATATCGTTTTCATTATTGTTATCATTATTATTATTATTAAAAGTATCATTAGTATTAAAATTATCATTTTTATTTAAATTATCATAGAAATATCATTTTTATTATAAAATATCATTATTATTATCAATATTATTTTATCAAATAAATATGTGATACAAAGATATTTTTATCACACGTAATATAATTACATTAATAATAGATACCACTATATTTTTATGATATTAAGTGAACTTTATAAATTTTATTACTTGAGATATATAAAAGTATATTTTTATCATATATAAATTTTAATATATATTTTTATTTATTAATAAATGATTTGTATTATTTACTCTAATAAAATCTGATAAATATATTTAAATATATAAAATGACTATATTTGAGTTATATAATAAACATGTATAGATTTTGGAAGTCATTTTGGGTCAAATTGACTTTTGTTGATTTTTGCATGTCGGTCTCGAGCATTAGGATTGTGATACACTATGACCTGACCTAGCTTGTTAGACATTTATTTGACTAACATATAATAATATAGGTTCGTGAATCCGAGGCCAACCTTGCACTTGTTCAGTGCCGTCATATGCGTAATTATTACGAAATACAGTATTGTGAGTTTCATTTGCTCCCTTTTTAAATGCTTTTGCAATATATATTTTTGAGACTAAGAATACATGCGTTATTTTATAAATGTTTGACGAAATAGACACAAGTACTTAAGACTACATTCTATGGTTGGATTATCAGACCGAATATCGCCCCTTTTAGCTTGGTAACCTAAGAATTAGGAAAACGGACGAGAGGATTATGTTACCTAATTGACGCAAATCCTAAAGATAGATCTATGGGTCTTGATAAGCCCCAGTCAGAGAATTTGAACTGCTTTAGTACTTCGATTTTTATACAGATGAGAGGATTCTGTTTTGGGGATATTCTATATGCATTATGTTAATGTCGGTTACCAGGTGTTCACCATATGAATGATTTTATCTTTATGCAGACGATAGGATTCTGTTTATAAATATTAAAATCTTGTGGTCTATTCAAATTTTGGAAATGATGGATTACGATAAACTAATGAACTCACACCAACCTTTTGGTTGACACTTTTAAGCATGTTTATTCTCAGGTATGAAAGAAATCTTCCGCTGTGCATTTGTTCATTTTAAATATATTACTTGGAGTCATTCATGACATATTTCAAAAGACGTTGCATTCGAGTCATTGAGTTCAACAAGATTATTATTAAGTCATTTATAGCTTGGATATATTATGAAATGATATGCATGCCTGTGAACATTCGATGTAATGAAAGTTTGTCTTTTAAAAACGAATGCAACGTTTGTAAAATGTATCATATAGAGGTCAAATACCTCGCAATGAAATCAATTATTATGTAACGTTTATAATCGATATGAACGGGGCATTTCAGTTGGTATCAGAGCGGTGGTCTTAGCGAACCAGGTCTTGCATTAGTGTGTCTCACTGATAAATATTAAGATGTATTAATGAGTCTGGACTTCGACCATGTCTGCATGTCAAAAGTTTTGCTTATCATTTCTTGTCGGAAATTACCTGCTTATCATCTTAAGTCTAGACGCGTCTTACTGCATTCATTGCATAGATAGTGTACAGGCAAATTTATATCTTAGCATATCTGTTACTTTAAACTTTATTTGACATCCTCCAAAGATTCCTCCGTGATTTATGGAATTTTGGTATTATATATACATATGTAAATTATGTATTAAAGAATACCAATCTAAATCCAATAATCTATTTCATATCAAAAATAATTCCCCTGACGATACAAGATAGATACCGCAACCCGTTCAAGTTCCTCGAATTCCGATATGGATTTCCACTCGAGCTCCGAAAGCAGTGTGACCAAAGTGGATCAACTAATTAGCCATCATATATTCTGGATGAATTGGGGATGGGTTCGTAGTCGACTTAGTCATTAGAGACAAGAAGAAGGTGATCCCTTCCATCTACCACATTTCCCTCTTGGCGAAGAACCTGAAGCACTTACCTGTGAACCTGTCCGAAACACCATTTTCTCTCTCATTTCTAGAGTATCTCGTCACGATTATATACTATCTCAAATTCTAGATCTTATTCACCCGCTCGTCCGAACCACCGATTATCCCAGTGTAATAGAAGAAGTCAACGAGCTTCGCGCTCGAGTATTGCCTTTGGAGAATATGGTGCAAAGATTACAAGCACCATCAACAACACCAGTACCACCAACAACATCCACATCGCAAGCCTCAATACCACAAGCACCATCAGCATCACTGGCATCAATGGTACCACCATCATCAACATCAACGGTACCATTACCACCACCAACAACAACGTCCACATCACAATTTGTCCCACGAGCATCAACGTTATACGCACCATATATACCAAGGAGTACCAACAATAATAATCGATGAAGTATTGATTCATAACTTCATTGGAAAAATATTCTAAGGCGATTATGTAATCTCTAAAGTCTTAGAGATTATCTATTCTAGCCTTAACCATAAATCAGATGAGTAGAAACCCTGACCGGAATAGTGCGTGATTTACAATCGACACATGTTACACAAGCATTAACAGCAGTACCGTCAGCATCATCAGCACCAGCACAAGCAGTACCGCCAGCATCACCAGCACTAACAGTACCGCCAGCATCACCAACAGTATCACCGGCACCAGCAACTCCTGTAACACCACAATTTTCGTAAACTCTATAACCACCTCAGATATTGACACCACCATCACCAACGGATATTGTGACAACCCGGAAATTTTTGACCAAATTTAAACTTTATCTTTAAATGATTTAACGTTTTCGACACGATAAGAAAAGTCTATGAAGTTGAATCTCAAAATTTTAGAACTGTTTCATTACATTTGACTGTTCTCGACGATTCATGAACAATTATATGTATGTATATATATATATGTATATATATATATATATATATATATATATATATATATATATATATATATATATATATATATATGTACAAGTAAAAATGACTTTCCTACAGTAAAACACTATTTGCTACAGTAAAATGACTTTGCTACAGTAAAACCGTATTTTGCTACAGTAAACACTATTTGATGTCGACGAACTAGCAAAAAAAAACGGATAAGGCGGCCATGCGATCGCATGGCAAAAACAATGAAAACTCATGCGATCGCATGAGGTACTGTAGAAGGCCACATACTATAAAAGCTCGATTCATTCCTCCGTATTATTATTTTTTATATTATTATTATTATTATTATTATTATTATTATTATTATTATTATTATTATTATTATTATTATTATTATTATTATTATTAAAATTAATATTATTATTATTAATCTTATTATAATATTATTATTAGTAGTATATATACCTAAAATACTACGACGAGGTTATGAGCGTGTCACCTTCAAAATGGGTTTTTGAGCGGGATAGAGCTAAGGAAATTATGGGTTATTGCCAAGGAGGTTATGGGTAATGTTCGAGGGTATATTTTTGAATCAAATCTAGTGTTTATCATCTCTGTTGCGTCTACGTACTTTCCTACAATATTGAATCTCAATATTGATACGTAAGCATTCATATCTTATCTTTTATATATTAATTGTGTATCCATGTCTAGTGCTCGAGTATATATGTTTATGCATGCTTGTATGCTAAATTTTGTCGTTAAACAGTTTATGATGAATCACGAATTTAATATATATATTACTGATAAAAGGTATATGATATGCATGTTTTTGGAAAGCTGGTGAAAAATCAATAACTTTTCATTTAGAAATCGTGAAATTTCGATGAACGAATTAAAAGATATGGGCAACTGAATTATGATCAACGTTAATTGAAATTGCTTTTGAATCTGCAATTAAGATTTAAACAACTTTTTTACGAGATTGATAAAATGGATTTTTAAATATTACCAGCCGAGTAAATGAATCCTTATTTAAGGCACGTCTCGTTTTGTTGAACAATTGTCAAAATTGACTGTTTTATCATGTTTTAAAGCCTTATAAAAACTATAGACTAACTTTACAAGAATTGAGAAACTATGTGAAATGTTAAAATGTTTCGATTGCCATGATCATTCAACTATAGTATTAAGTCAGAATGACTTTTTGAAATGACTTTTGATAAACTTTTGTATGTCGATCTCGAGCATTAGGATTGTGATACACTATGACCTGACCTAGCTTAATAGACATTTATTGACCAACATATATTCTCTAGGTTGAGATATACGGTTATTTGGTATTCCGAGTTTCAGTCACATTTTGGTGAACGACTTTATATGCTGCTAAGGTGAGTTTCATTTGCTCCCTTTTTAAATGCTTTTGCAATATATATTTTTGGGCTGAGAATACATGCACTTTATTTTAAACAATGGACACAAGTACATACTAAATTCTATACTGAGTTTGAACCGAAAATCCCTTAGCTTTGGTAACTAGTAAATGCCGGTTATAAGAACTGGTGGGTGCGAGTACTAGTATATGGATCCATAGGGCTTGATATCCCCGTCCGAGCTAGAGCACTAGCCTTTTAACGAACGTATGCTATTTGAGAAGCGTACACGTTGGTTTGCGTGTATTATTAAGATGATTATACAAAGGGTACAAATTATATATACGTTAAGTTTAGTTACCAGGGTGCTCAATTTCGTCGAATATTTTGATAAACGTTTCTGGATGAAACAACTGAAATCTTGTGATCCACCTTTATGTACAGATTATGCAAAACATTAAAACTATGAACTCACCAACCTTTGTGTTGACACTTGTTAGCATGTTTATTCTCAGGTTCCCTAGAAGTCTTCCGCTGTTTGCTTATATGTTAGACAAGCTATGTGCATGGAGTCTTACATGGTATATTTTTCAAGGAAACGTTGCATTTACCAAATCATCACCATGTATCTTATTTTGACTGCATTGTCAACGGAAGTACTATTGTAAACTATTATTTACGGTGATTGTCTATATGTAGAAATCATCAGATGTCGAAAACCTTTGATTTAAATATTCATTTATGGTGTGCCTTTTTAAAAGAATGCAATGTTTACAAAACGTATCATATAGAGGTCAAATACCTCGCAATGAAATCGATGAATGACGTGTTCGACCATATGGATTTGGAGCGATTGTCACAGATATATTGTAATAACGAGTTATGAAGTATTAACTCATTCCCTCTGAAGAATTTATACGTATATTTTATATATATAAATTTTTAAACCACAATATATCCTTTTGTACTAAGCTATTACATATGAATTTTAAAGGGTAGATTCTACTCGATTAATTCATATTACTAATATGCTATGATGTACATCCCTCGTAAACAACTTAACAACCGATCTCTGCTACAACTCAATAGATTCCAATTCATAATAAACCAAATGTATTATCCAAATACATGTTTGATTTCACACTTTCATTTTCGATATACTCGAAACTTTCTACAAATCATCATTCGTATCTTGCGAAGTTAATAAGAATTCCACGAACACCAACATCATTCACCTAAGAAATATCAATAAAAATGAATAATGAAGTATTAATTCATAATTTCATGCAAGTGGAAGAAATACTCAGCAAAGGTTACGTAATTTCTAAAGTTTTAGGAATTATTCAATTCTAGTTCCAACCATAAATCAAATGAGTTTAATTTAATATTAACTCATTAAATCTATATTACATCTAAATAAAATATACATACATATATATTTTCATAAAGACTGTAATAAAATTCTTTTGTACAAAATATTACTTGTGAAATTTTTTTTAACGGGTAGGTAATACTCGAAAAATACTTAGATTTCACATTAATATGTTACACTGTACATTCTTCGATTCTGATTCAACAATCATTAACTATACTCACTACTTACACAGCGATATACATTTTTCATAAAAATCAGGACAACCATTCTCATTCAAATTCAATTACATATTCTGATTTTGACACATCAAAATTCAAGTCAAGATCTAACAGAAGACATCATTATTAGATTCCTACATCTTCCAAACCATACTTTGAATCCAAACTATACTAGAACATCACTTTTATTCATAAAACATAGAAAGATATTTGAATCATTCAAGATTCACGATGATTGCATCATACGGATATTGACGACGACAACCTGCGTTCAAACCCTTCAAAATTCCTGAAGACACCTCAACTAATGAACAATCGAGAAGATGAATTAACCACACGTTATCTACGAAAAGAAAGATTTATGCATATTATCATGCACCTGGAAAACTCTCGGAACTTAAGTAAAAGTTTATCACGTATCTGCGCCGAATCCTTTGGCATTCTTATTACTAAAAATAAATTGCAATTCCTTTTCAAGGTAGCAAATTTTGTCACAACTCCAGCAAATCAACTTCGACTTTTCAGTCAGACTAGTCTTATTATAACCTTAATATACGATTGCCTTTTCGTCATCGTTACCGGGGAACCTTTTATGTTCCACCATATTAGCAGTAAACGTGCCTGCAACTTCAGTAGTCTTTGGCATAAATCTCTCCCACAAATCACTATATATATTCATTGAAACCCTATCATATACTCTTCTACATCTTGTAACAATAATTGCCATATAAAATACCGGGAATCGTCAATCACTATTTCGAATCTCGCAGCGTTTCTACAGTTATACATATACATATAACGTTTATCTCCTAGAATTATGATCTTCAATTCTGAAAAAGCATCCAGTCTGCGAACCAATTCTCTGAGTTCTGAAAAAGCTGAATGAAGCAGCAAGAATTGTAGATGACTTTAACAGTCAAAAGTGTGATGATAAAGAATAGTGTGTTGGAAAAACTCAGAAAAAGTTTGGTACTGAAAAACGGATTGAGCAAACTATGAAGAAGGCTGTGGACAAATCACAAGGACTAAACATGTATTCAAAGAATCCAGGTATTTCAGTATCTGATGAAATCTTTAAATACTTTGCTCTTAATTATTCTGAATCCTTGCGGACAAATTTCTTCATCATCCTCTGATCTTAGATATTTAATAATTCCAAGATAATCATCGTATCTTTCATTATAAATATCTTCGATATTTCTGAAGATATATTTATAACTATTCTTATCTAAGATCATTTATCTCTTCGCGCTATATGTGTTACATCATAAAGGAAACTATTTTAGTTCCTAAACATCTGAAACTTTCGAGTTTAAAGTATGAATGTTTTGAAGTAGTGTTGAGAACTGAAGCATGAGTTAGTATAATATAATGACGCCTGATCAACGTGGTTATATTACAGTAAGTCATGCTGAGTTGCTAATGAAACATGATGATTCACATACTCTACCATCATCATGTGCCATGTTACACGACTCTTGCATTTTACCGAATCTCTAAACAAATCTAGAACATATTTCTTAATAGTTCTATCTTTTCCCGTAACTTCTGGTAATTTAAACAATCAAGATCGTGTTATTACAATTTATTTCTTAGAACATTAGTTATGTTCATTCGAAACTCCATACCTACGAATTCTGGACCATTACTTGCTTTGCTTAAAGCCGAGAAGAGAAAATAAAAGCATAGAGCTTCGAAGTATATATAAGAGTATAAATCGCAGCAAATAGGAGAGATCATTAACCGTGGATGTCAATAATTATGGAAAGATAGATGCAAGGAAGGATTATAAAAACCACCATCCCAAGAGCGAAGTAGAAGTAAACAGATTCCTCTGGTGGGAGTTGGAAAAGAAGGATGATTGTTGCGATAGTTAGGAACATATCAAGAATCAGAACTGGATTAAGTATTTTGACAAATGTTTTGGAAGTATGAATTAAAGAAGAAAGTATAGAAGATGGGAGATGTGAAAATAAGGAAACGAAGGATGTGGATTCATAGTAAAATATCAGACAGAGAAAGCGAGACAAATTATCGCATTAAATCGAAGAAGATCATAATTTCCTTAATCGCCGAAGAATCAAATCTTATATAGATTGCAATGATTTTCTTTAATCCGGAGATCAATCGTGATGACGTTAAAAGATAACACGAAACTCTATTTTCTCATTTCACTCTTTTACGATAGCTTCACTCATACGCTTCGAGTAATCGAATTATTTTACCCATATTTCTCAATCATGATAAAACCCTATGTATCAACTCATATTCGTCATAATAACATTCTTATTGTTAGCCATTACGACCTCGATTAAATTTTGGGACGAAATTTCTTTTACGGGTAGGTACTGTGACGACCCGAAAATTTCCGACCAAATTTAAACTTAATCTTTATATGTTTTCAACACGATGAGCAAAGTCCGTAATGTTGAGTCTTGAAAATTTTGAACTACTTTTATATAATCAATTACCCTTCGACTGCTCTCGACGATTCACGAACATTTATGTGTATATAGATATGTATATATAATATATTGTAATATTAATTGAAAATGTTAACAAAGTATTAAATGTATAATACTTTACATGAACATATTTGTTTCAATATACGTATAATATATTTATCGATGGAATTAAAAGATAATATCAAATGATTGAATTATCAGATACATTATGGTATGATTATGGGTCTCTGTTGTGAGGTTTACTATGATTTAAGAAATATGTTCTTTTTATCATTATTCAGAAAATGGTAAAGTGATTTACAAGTAAGAACAAATGTGTCAATTAACGAAAGTTAGACAAAAGTTAGTGGAGAATTGGATTTCATAATATTCGATTGATCTATTTTCAAACGTACGAAAATGTTTTTCGACATAATAGAATTTGATTATTAACATGTCTTTGTTTAAATAAAGTAAGTTGGAATATTAATTAAATAACTGGCAACGATAATATATATATATATATATATATATATATATATATATATATATATATATATATATATATATATATATATATATATATATATATATATATATATATATATATATATATATATATATATATATATATATATATATATATATATATATATGTATATATGTATATATATGTATATATGATAGTAATATTCGATTATTGATTCGATTGTTATTTAGTTATGTTAATTAGAACGTTTGAGAAGTTAAAATAAATGTTGGCGCGTAAATGAATTATACCAAATTAAGTTCTAGAGCGTAAACGTTAAGTGATATAATAATTTCTATCATTTAAACGATTTAAATTATATATATTAAATTTTGAAATATAATTAGTTTTGAAAAACTAAATATTATATTATTAATTAAATATTTCAATTACATATAATATGTATAAATTTATATTTCTAAATAAAAATATATATATATATATATTTTACAATGTGATAAAATATTAATTTAGTTATAAAACTTTTTGATTTAAAAGAATACTACTATATATATTAATAACGAGGCGATGATTTAATGAAGCAAAAAACCAAAACACTCAAATGTACAAGTTAACTATGCATACAAATATAATATAATATAATATATATATATATATATATATATATATATATATATATATATATATATAATTATTTAGATTATATATATAATTATATAAATAATAAATATAGTGTCGGCAGCCTCAAATTAATGGATGTCAGCTGGATCAGAGGGCCATGCGATCGCATGGCCAAATGCCCTTGAACCCATGCGATCGCATAGAAAGGGGGACTGGCCAAGTCTATAAAACTCGATCGAAATCAGTTTGTTCTTCACACACACATATATTACTCTCTCTGTATTATTATCTATATTATTATTTATATTATTATTATTAAGTTTAATATTAATCTTATTTTATTATTATTAGTAGTATAAGTATTATTATTAGTATTATACATAAAATACTACGACGAGGTTATGTTCGGGTTATTTCTAAACGAGTTTTTCGAGCGGGATAGAGCTAAGGAAATTATGAGTTATAGCTATGGAGGTTATGGGTATTGTTCAGGGGTAAAGCTCGTGAGGCCAACCTAGCGTTTATCATTTCCGTTGTGTCTACGTACTTTCCTGCAATATTGAATCACAATATTGATACGTGAGCGTTCATATCTTATCTTTTATATATTAACAGTGTATCTCTGACTAGTGCTCGAGTATATTTGATTATGCATGCTTGTATGTTTAATTTTGTCGTTAAATAGTTTATGATAAATCATGAATTTGATACATATGCTATTGAGATAAGGTATATGATATACATGTCGTTGGAAAGCTGGCGAAAAATTAATAACTTTTCATTTAGATATCGTATGGTTTCGATGAATGGATTAAAAGATATGGTCAACTGAATTATCATTAATTCTAATATTATTATTATTATTATTATTATTATTATTATTATTATTATTATTATTATTATTATTATTATTATTATTATTATTATTATTATTATTATTATTATTATTATTATTATTATTATTATTATTATTATTATTATTATTATTATTATTATTACTATCGACGTTATGGTTATCGTTATTATTATTATTATCATTATCTAGTAACTATTATTATTTTTATTATCATTATCGTTATCATTATAAGTATTATCATTAAAATTGTTATTGTTATTATTACCCTATATACTAAATGCCACTCAAAATTTGGTCGTTCTATTTGCAGCAGACTCAAAAGCGACATCTCCCCCAAAATTAAAAAAAATAAAACCTACATCCTTCTCATTCTTCTTCATTCCTCTGGAACTTTCTTCCCCAAAAGTATCAAATCAAAGAACTCAATCCATCTTTCTTCTTCACCCACGCCATCTTCATCAACCATTTATAATACCAAAGAAAACCCTTCCTCCTCAAACCTCAAACACCCCCATGTTACTCCACCGCTAGCGACTAGCGCTGCCTCGGCCACCAACACCACCGCCTCAGCCACCAACACCACCGCTTCCGCTCACCTGATTTCTTTACAGCCCGCCAACACCACCACTTTCACTATTTTAATTAGCCGTCATGAAGAATTAATCCTCGGGTGTGTAATTACATAAATCATATGTCTAATTTTAAGACACTTTATATCAAAAGGTTAGTATTTTTTGATTTGTTTATGAAGTATTATTTTTGTATTTTTATCTTTATTCTTGATTAGATAAACTTTTGATTTGTGTTTGTTAGATAATACATTTGTTTTTAGTAATCACAGTACGATGTTATCAGATCAGCAATCTCGCTTTCAAAATTGGTCAAGAACTACCTATTAAAGGTAATTGTTGAATTGTAATTTGTATTTGTATGTTGGTTTTTTATTCTATCTTGATGATGTACTACTTGAAAGTTGAAACATGGTGAGATGTGTAGTGACCCGAACTTTTCCATCTTTATATATATTAATTGAGATTGATATTTACATGACTAAATGTTTCCAATGTGTTAAGCAATCAAACTTGTTAAGACTTGATTAAATTAAATAAGTTTCATATAGACAATTGATCACCCATGTTGACCGGCGATTCACGAACGTTACAAATTTGTAAAAACTCCATGTTGTGGTATATATAGACATATATATGGTTGACATAAGATTATGATGAGTAAGTATCTCACTAAGTATATTAACAATGTGTGATATACATAAGAAATGAGATTACTAAGTTAAGAAACTCGAAATGATATATATAACGATTATCGTTATGATAATGTCTACTAAATACATATGTATCATATTAAGATATTGATACACTATATTTAACATGATAAAATGATATTTAAATATATCATTAAGTGTGTTAACAATGAACTACATATGTAAAAACAAGACTACTAACTCAAGAATTACGAAACGAGACTTATATGTAACGATTATCGTTGTAACGATATTTTAATGTATATATCATATTAAGAGATATTCATACATCATAATATCATGATAATATAATAATTTAACATCTCATTTGGTATAATAAACACTGGGTTAACAACATTAATTGAGATCGTTAACTTAAAGGTTTCAAAACAACACTTACATGTAACGACTAACGAAGACTTAATGACTCCATTAGAATGTATATACATGTTGTGTTTTGATATGTATTCTTACACTTTTGAAATACTTCAAGACACATATCAAAGTACTTCTACTTAACAAAAATGCTTACAATTACATCGTCGTTCAGTTTCATCAACAATTCTACTCGTATGCACCCGTATTCGTACTCGTACAATACACAGCTTTTAGATGTATGTACTATTGATATATACACTCCAATGATCAGCTATTAGCAGCCCATGTTAGTCACCTAACACATGTGGGAACCATCATTTAGCAACTAGCATGAAATATCTCATAAAATTTCAAAAATATTAGTAATCATTCATGACTTATTTACATGAAAACAAAATTACATATCCTATATATCTAATCCATATACCAACGACCAAAAACACCTACAAACACTTTCATTCTTCAATTTTCTTCATCTAATTGATCTCTCTCAAGTTCCATCTTCAAGTTCTAAGTGTTCTTCATAAATTCCATAAGTATAGTTTCATAAAAATCAAGAATACTTCCAAGTTTGCAAGTCTACTTCCAAGCTTTCTAATCCATTCTAAGTAATCATCTAAGATCAAGGAACCTTTGTTATTTACAGTAGGTTATCTTTCTAATTCAAGGTAATATTCATATTCAAACTTTGATTCAATTTCTTCAACTATAACAATCTTATTTCGAGTGAAAATCTTACTTGAACTGTTTTCGTGTCATGATTCTGTTTCAAGAACTTTCATGCCATCCAAGGATCCTTTGAAGCTAGATCCATTTTTCTCATTTCCAGTATTTTTATCCAGAAAACTTGAGGTAGTAATGATGTTCATAACATCATTCAATTCATACATATAAAGCTATCTTATTCGAAGGTTTAAGCTTGTAATCACTAGAACATAGTTTAGTTAATTCTAAACTTGTTCGCAAACAAAAGTTAATCCTTCTAACTTGACTTTTAAAATCAACTAAACACATGTTCTATATCTATATGATATGCTAACTTAATGATTTAAAACCTGGAAACACGATGAACACCATAAAATCGGATATACGCCGTCGTAGTGAAACCGTGGGCTGTTTTGGTTTGGATAATTAAAAACTATGATAAACTTTGATTTAAAAGTTGTTCTTCTAGGAAAATGATTTTTCATATGAACATGAAACTATATCCAAAAATCTTGGTTAAACTCAAAGTGAAAGTATGTTTTTCAAAATGGTCATCAAGATGTCGTTCTTTCGACGGAAATGACTACCTCTTTAGTAATTGACATGTAACTTAAATTTTCGAATATAAACCTATACTTTTTCTGTTTTTATTCTTAAATTAGAGTTCAATATGAAACCATAGCAATTTGATTCACTCAAAACGGATTTAAAATGAAGAAGTTATGGATAAAACAAGATTGGATATTTTTGATCTTTTTTAGCTACGGGAAATGTTTAACAAATCTATACAAATCATATCCTAGCTAACTTATATTGTATTATATATGTATTCTAATATATTATGTAATCTTGGGATACCATAGACACGTATGCAAATGTTTTTACATATCATATCGACCTATGTATATATATTATTTGGAACAACCATAGACACTCTATATGCAGTAATGTTGGAGTTAGCTATACAGGGTTGAGGTTGATTCCAAAAATATATATACTTTGAGTTGTGATCTAGCCTGAGACATGTATACACTGGGTCGAGGATTGATTCAAGATAATATATATCGATTTATTTCTGTATATCTAATTGTGGACAACTAGTTGTAGGTTACTAACGAGGACAGCTGACTTAATACACTCAAATCTTTAAAGCATAATAAAAATGGTTGTAATTATATTTTGATCATACTTTGATATATATGTACATATTTGTATAGGTTCGTGAGTCGATCCGTGGCCAAGTCTTATTTCCGAGGAAGGAAATATCTGTGAAAGTGAGTTATAGTCCCACTTTTAAAATCTAATATTTTTGGGATGAGAATACATGCAGGTTTTATAAATAATTTACAAAATAGACACAAGTACGTGAAACTACATTCTATGGTTGAATTATCGAAATCGAATATGCCCTTTTTTTATTAAGTCTGGTAATCTAAGAATTAGGGAACAGACACCCTAATTGACGCGAATCCTAAAGATAGATCTATTGGGCCTAACAAACCCCATCCAAAGTACCGAATGCTTTAGTACTTCGAAATTTATATCATATCCGAAGGGTGTCCCGGAATGATGGGGATATTCTTATATATGCATCTTGTTAATGTTGGTTACCAGGTGTTCACCATATGAATGATTTTTATCTCTATGTATGAGATGTGTATTGAAATATGAAATCTTTTAGTCTATTGTTACGATTTGATATATATATATATATATATATATATATATATATATATATATATATATATATATATATATATATATATATAGGTTAAACCTATAACTCACCAACATTTTTTTGACGTTTAAAGCATGTTTATTCTCAGGTGAATACTAAGAGCTTCCGCTGTTGCATACTAAAATAAGGACAAGATTTGGAGTCCATGTTTGTATGATATTGTGTAAAAACTGCATTCAAGAAACATATGTCGATGTAATATATTTCTATTGTAAACCATTATGTAATAGTCGTGTGTAAACAGTATATTTTAGATTATCATTATTTGATAATCTACGTAATATTTTTAAAACCTTTATTGATAAAATAAAGGTTATGGTTGTTTTAATAATGAATGCAGTCTTTGAAAAACGTCTCATATAGAGGTCAAAACCTCGCAACGAAATCAATTAATATGGAACGTTTATAATCAATATGAACGGGACATTTCATTTGGTATCCGAGCATTGGTCTTAGAGAACCAGAAAATTTGCATTAGTGTGTCTTATCGAGTTTGTTAGGATGCATTAGTGAGTCTGGACTTCGACCGTGTTTTCTTTAAAAATGATTGTTTAACATTTTTGTTGGAAACTATATATTATTAACATGTAAATATTATGTGATATATTAATCTCTTAACTTGTTTGATATTTGTGATAGATGTCTACCTCTAGCACAAATCCCATTGACTCACCTAATAATAACGAAGAGTCGAATATATATTGTCAAGATTCACAAGTTCCCGAAGAACCGGAAGAAGAGGAAACGGAACCGGAAGAAGAGGAACCGGAAGAAGAGGAACCAGAAGAAGGGGAACCGGAAGAAGAAGAGGTTTCGGAGGGGGGAATAGTAGGAACCACAGAAAACCGATCAAATAAAAGAAAATCCTCAACCAATGGACCAAAGTTAATAATGGTCAATGGTGTTTCCGCTAAGGAAGCAAAATATTGGGAAAATTACCAATTTTCCGATGAATCGGATCCTGATGAGGATTCCGATGATGTTATAGAAATTACCCCGACCCAATTTAATGAGGCAAAAAAAAAATAATAAGAGAAAAGGCATCAAAATAGAGAAATCTGATTCTGACCCCGATGAACTTTATATGTACCGTCAACACCCGTATTTTCAATATCGTGACAATAACACGGGAACCTCTAAACCACCAGGTTTTTCTAAACCAATGTGGAAAACGACGACTCGTATTAGAGGAACATCATATATCCCTAGAAGATTAGGAAAAAGAACCAAGTCCGAAGAAGAAGAAGAAGAAACCAGTGATTCAGATTAAAGGGGTGTGAGCATGTTGTGTAATAAATGTATTGTAGTATGCTTGTACTTTTATGTTCTATGTAAAAATTGCTTGTATTGTTTATTATTACGAATCTAATCCTTGTCTATTTTACAGTATAAAAACAAAATGGACGTTAAGGGTAGACAACCGAATATTTTAGAAGACCTACCAGAGGATATGATTGAGGAAATCATGTCTAGAGTCGGTCAGAATTCATCAGCACATTTAGTTATGGCGAAATTAACTTGTCAAACATTTGAAAGACTTTCCAGAAATGCCTTAGTTTATAAAAGGCTTTCCTTTGATAGGTGGGGTATATCACATTAGGGAGACTTTAAGTTACGCCGTGTTTTCTTTAAAGCGTTAAATGCGGGGAACCTAAATGCAATTTTACGCTACGGGTTAAGAACCTATTTTGACTCAACATATCCCAACATAGGATTTCGTGAATTAGAAAGAGCTTCTAACATACAACATAAAGAAGCATGTTATGCTTACGGGTTAGTGATGTAGTGACCCGAACTTTTCCATGTTTATATATATTAATTGAGATTGATATTTACATGATTAAATGTTTCCAACATGTTAAGCAATCAAACTTGTTAAGACTTGATTAATTGAAATATGTTTCATATAGACAATTGACCACCCAAGTTGACCGGTGATTCACGAACGTTAAAACTTGTAAAAACTATATGATGACATATATATGGATATATATATATATATATATATATATATATATATATATATATATATATATATATATATATATATATATATATATATATATAGTTAATATGATACTATGATAAGTAAACATATCATTAAGTATATTAACAATGAACTACATATGTAAAAACAAGACTACTAACTTAATGATTTTTAAACGAGACATATATGTAACGATTATCGTTGTAAAGACATTTAATGTATATATATCATATTAAGAGATATTCATACATGATAATATCATGATAATATAATAATTTAAAATCTCATTTGATATTATAAACATTGGGTTAACAACATTTAACAAGATCGTTAACCTAAAGGTTTCAAAACAACACTTACATGTAACGACTAACGATGACTTAACGACTCAGTTAAAATGTATATACATGTAGTGTTTTAATATGTATTTATACACTTTTGAAAGATTTCAATACACTTATCAAAATACTTCTACTTAACAAAGATGCTTACAATTACATCCTCGTTCAGTTTCGTCAACAATTCTACTCGTATGCACCCGTATTCGTACTCGTACAATACACAGCTTTTAGATGTATGTACTATTGGTATATACACTCCAATGATCAGCTCTTAGCAGCCCATGTGAGTCACCTAACACATGTGGGAACCATCATTTGGCAACTAGCATGAAATATCTCATAAAATTACAAAAATATGAGTAATCATTCATGACTTATTTACATGAAAACAAAATTACATATCCTTTATATCTAATCCATACACCAACGACCAAAAACACCTACAAATACTTTCATTCTTCAATTTTCTTCATCTAATTGATCTCTCTCAAATTCTATCTTCAAGTTCTAAGTGTTCTTCATATATTCTACAAGTTCTAGTTACATAAAATCAAGAATACTTTCAAGTTTGCTAGCTCACTTCCAATCTTGTAAGGTGATCATCCAACCTCAAGAAATCTTTGTTTCTTACAGTAGGTTATCATTCTAATACAAGGTAATAATCATATTCAAACTTTGGTTCAATTTCTATAACTATAACAATCTTATTTCAAGTGATGATCTTACTTGAACTTGTTTTCGTGTCATGATTCTGCTTCAAGAACTTCGAGCCATCCAAGGATCCGTTGAAGCTAGATCCATTTTTCTCTTTTCCAGTAGGTTTATCCAAGGAACTTAAGGTAGTAATGATGTTCATAACATCATTCGATTCATATATATAAAGCTATCTTATTCGAAGGTTTAAACTTGTAATCACTAGAACATAGTTTAGTTAATTCTAAACTTGTTCGCAAACAAAAGTTAATCCTTCTAACTTGACTTTTAAAATCAACTAAACACATGTTCTATATCTATATGATATGCTAACTTAATGATTTAAAACCTGGAAACACGAAAAACGCCGTAAAATCGGATTTACGCCGTCGTAGTAACACCGCGGGCTGTTTTGGGTTAGTTAATTAAAAACTATGATAAACTTTGATTTAAAAGTTGCTATTCTGAGAAAATGATTTTTATTATGAACATGAAACTATATCCAAAAATTATGGTTAAACTCAAAGTGGAAGTATGTTTTCTAAAATGGTCATCTAGACGTCGTTCTTTCGACTGAAATGACTACCTTTACAAAAACGACTTGTAACTTATTTTTCCGACTATAAACCTATACTTTTTCTGTTTAGATTCATAAAATAGCGTTCAATATGAAACCATAGCAATTTGATTCACTCAAAACGGATTTAAAATGAAGAAGTTATGGGTAAAACAAGATTGGATAATTTTTCTCATTTTAGCTACGTGAAAATTGGTAACAAATCTATTCCAACCATAACTTAATCAACTTGTATTGTATATTATGTAATCTTGAGATACCATAGACACGTATACAATGTTTCGACCTATCATGTCGACACATCTATATATATTTCGGAACAACCATAGACACTCTATATGTGAATGTTGGAGTTAGCTATACAGGGTTGAGGTTGATTCCAAAATATATATAGTTTGAGTTGTGATCAATACTGAGATACGTATACACTGGGTCGTGGATTGATTCAAGATAATATTTATCGATTTATTTCTGTACATCTAACTGTGGACAACTAGTTGTAGGTTACTAACGAGGACAACTGACTTAATAAACTTAAAACATCAAAATATATTAAAAGTGTTGTAAATATATTTTGAACATACTTTGATATATATGTATATATTGTTATAGGTTCGTGAATCAACCAGTGGCCAAGTCTTACTTCCCGACGAAGTAAAAAATCTGTGAAAGTGAGTTATAGTCCCACTTTTAAAATCTAATATTTTTGGGATGAGAATACATGCAGGTTTTATAAATGATTTACAAAATAGACACAAGTACGTGAAACTACATTCTATGGTTGAATTATCGAAATCGAATATGTCCCTTTTTTATTAAGTCTGGTAATCTAAGAATTAGGGAACAGACACCCTAATTGACGCGAATCCTAAAGATAGATCTATTGGGCCTAACAAACCCCATCCAAAGTACCGGATGCTTTAGTACTTCGAAATTTATATCATATCCGAAGGGTGTCCCGGAATGATGGGGATATTCTTATATATGCATCTTGTTAATGTCGGTTACCAGGTGTTCACCATATGAATGATTTTTATCTCTATGTATGGGATGTGTATTGAAATATGAAATCTTGTGGTCTATTATTATGATTTGATATATATAGGTTAAACCTATAACTCACCAACATTTTTTTTGACGTTTTAATCATGTTTATTCTCAGGTGATTATTAAGAGCTTCCGCTGTCGCATACTTAAATAAGGACGAGATTTGGAGTCCATGCTTGTATGATATTGTGTAAAAACTGCATTCAAGAAACTTATTTTGTTGTAACATATTTGTATTGTAAACCATTATGTAATGGTCGTGTGTAAACAGGATATTTTAGATTATCATTTTTTGATAATCTACGTAAAGCTTTTTAAACCTTTATTGATGAAATAAAGGTTATGGTTTGTTTTAAAATGAATGCAGTCTTTGAAAAACGTCTCATATAGAGGTCAAAACCTCGCAACGAAATCAATTAATATGGAACGTTTTTAATCAATAAGAACGGGACATTTCAGTTGGTATCCGAGCGTTGGTCTTAGAGAACCAGAAAATTTGCATTAGTGTGTCTTATCGAGTTTGTTAGGATGCATTAGTGAGTCTGGACTTCGACCGTGTTTTCTTTAAAAATGATTGCTTAACATTTTTGTGGGAAACTATATATTATTAACATGTATATATTATGTGATATATTAATCTCTTAACATGTTTGATATTGTGTGATAGATGTCTACCTCTAGAATAAGTCCCATTGACTCACCTAATAATAATGAAGAGACAAATGTAAATTGGAATGATTCGTGGACTGATTCACAAGTTCCCGAAGAGGAACCGGAAGAAGAGTCGGAACCGGAAGAAGAATCGGAACCGGAAGAAGAATCGGAACCGGATGAAGAAATAGAACCGGTGGGGGAAATAATAAAACGGTTAAGTAAAAGAAAATCCTCAACCAACCGACCAAGGTTAATTATGGTCAATGGTGTTTCCGCCAAGGAAGCAAAATATTGGGAGGATTACCAATTCTCCGATGAATCGGATTCCGACGAGAATTCCGATGATGTTATAGAAATTACCCCAACTGAATTTAAAAAGGCAAAAGAAAATAATAAGGGAAAGGGCATAAAAATAGAGAAATCTAATTCCAACCCCGATGAACTTTATATGTATCGTCAACCCCCGAAGTCCTTAAGTTGTAACAATGACCTGGGAACCTCTAAACCACCAGGTTTTTCTAAACCAATGTGGAAAACGACGGCTCGTATTAGGGGAACATCATATATCCCTAGAAACTTGGCAAAACGAACCAAAACCGAAGAAGAAGAAACAAGCGAGTCGGAATAAGATAGTTGTATTCGTGTGGTGTAATATATGTAATATAGTGTGCTTATACTTTAAGATATATGTAAAAATTGCTTGTATTAATAAGTATTTTTTTTTATTTTATGAATCTAACTCTTGTCTATTTTACAGTATAAAAACACAAAATGGATAGACAACACAATATTTTAAGAGACCTACCCGGAGACATGATTGATGAAATCTTGTCTAGAGTCGGTCAGAATTCTTCGGCACAACTATTTAAGGCGAGATCAGTTTGTAAGACATTTGAAGAACGTTCCAAGAATGCCTTGGTTTATAAAAGGTTTTCGTTTGAAAGATGGGGGATATCACATTGGGAAACCCATAAGTTACGATGTGTTTACTTTGACGCATATATTGCGGGGAACCCAAATGCTATTTTACGCAACGGGTTAAGAAATTATTTCGACTCAATGTATCCGAATATAGGACTTCGTGATTTAGAAAAAGCGGCTAACATGCAACATAAAGAAGCATGTTATGCTTACGGATTAGTAATGTTCGCTTCTCACCAAAGTGAGAACAAGAACATCGGGCTACAACTATTAAATAAAACGTTCCCACAAGTGACGGAGTCGGTAATTGGGGTAAGAAATGAGGTTTTTAGATTGTTACGGAACTGTTGGACATTACGTAACCCTCGTCCCTTTGACGACGTTACAACACGCTGTCTTATCAACGGCCATAACGGTTATGTTCCACAAGACCAAGGATGGGAAGTAATCCTAGTAAAACCAGAATGCATGACTTGTTTCTGGACGTATGAATTACGTGTCTTTATTGCCTTTGCTGAACGACTTGTGTACTAGCTAGAATTATCTTCACAACCATCTTGTATCAAATTTATTGTGTGCTATATTTCATGCTATATGTAAAATAAGTGGTATTGTAAGTTTGTAAAATATTGTGTAAAAGTTTGAACACGAAATATTATTATAATCAGTTTTTCATATAGAATTGTAGTAGTTGAATTGTATATTAGCTACTAAGTATGAACTTAACGGGTAGGTACTACCCGAATTTAAACTTATAAAACGCTAATATGAAGAAAAAGCTTTTATAAATGAGTTCATATTATGCTACGAAATACTATTAACTACTCTTAATATTCTGTATGATTAACTTGTTCCATTTGACTATTTTGAAGGAAATGGCACCGACTACTCGACACACCGTGAATATGAATGAAGAGGAATTCCGTACTTTTCTAGCTTCAAACATAGCCGCAGTATAGGCTGCGCTACATACCAACAATAACCTTGGATCTAGCAGTACAGGAAATCGTGTAGGATGCACCTACAAAGAATTCACTGCCTGCAAACCTTTGGAATTTGATGGAACCGAAGGACCAATCGGATTGAAACGGTGGACCGAGAAGGTCGAATCGGTGTTTGCCATAAGTAAGTGTACTGAAGAGGACAAAGTGAAGTACGCTACGCATACCTTCACAGGTTCTGCGTTAACATGGTGGAATACCTATCTAGAGCAAGTGGGACAAGACGATGCGTACGCACTACCGTGGTCAGCATTCAAGCACTTGATGAACGAGAAGTACCGTCCCAGAACCGAGGTCAATAAGCTCAAGACATAACTTAGAGGGTTACGAACCCAAGGATTTGATATTACCACGTACGAAAGACGATTAACAGAATTGTGTCTATTGTGTCCGGGAGCATTCGAAGATGAGGAAGAGAAGATCGACGCGTTTGTGAAAGGATTACCGGAAAGAATCCAAGAAGATATAAGTTCACACGAGCCCGCCTCCATACAACAGGCATGTAGAATGGCTCACAAACTAGTGAACCAGATTGAAGAAAGAATTAAAGAACAGACTGCTGAAGAGGCCAATGTGAAGCAAGTCAAAAGAAAGTGGGAGGAAAACGGTGATAAGAATCACCAATACAACAACAACAGCAATTACAACAATAATCGCAACAATTATCCCAACAATCGCAACATCAATCGCAACTACAACAAACGGCCCAACAACAACAACAACAACAACAACAACAACAACAACAGCAACTACAACAATCATCCCAACAACAATAATAACCGCAACAACAACAACAACAATCAAAAGCAGCTATGCCAAAGGTGTGAAAAGTATCACTCGGGGTTCTGCACCAAATTTTGCAACAAGTGTAAAAGAAATGGTCATAGCGCGGCGAAGTGTGAGGTCTACGGACCAGGGGTTAATAGAACGAAAGGAACAAATGGTGTCGAAACGAGTAATGGCGTAACAAGTAGTGTCGGAGCAAGTTATGCCAATGTAGTTTGTTATAAATGTGGAAAACCGGGCCACATTATTAGAAATTGCCCGAACCAGGAGAACACGAATGGACAAGGCCGCGGAAGAGTTTTCAATATTAATGCGGCAGAGGCACAGGAAGACCCGGAGCTTATTACGGGTACGTTTCTTATTGACAATAAATCTGCTTACGTTTTATTTGATTCGGGTGCGGATAGAAGCTATATGAGTAGAGATTTTTGTGCTAAATTAAGTTGTCCATTGACGCCTTTGGATAGTAAATGTTTACTCGAATTAGCAAATGGTAAATTAATTTCAGCAGATAATAAATGTCGGAATCGAGAAATTAAACTGGTTAACGAAACATTTAAGATTGATTTGATACCAGTAGAGTTAGGAAGTTTTGATGTGATAATCGGTATGGACTGGTTGAAAGAAGTGAAAGCAGAGATCGTTTGTTACAAAAATGCAATTCGCATTATACGAGAAAAAGGAAAACCCTTAATGGTGTACGGAGAAAAGGGCAACACGAAGCTACATCTTATTAGTAATTTGAAGGCACAAAAACTAATAAGAAAAGATTGCTATGCTGTTCTAGCACACGTCGATAAAGTACAAACTGAAGAAAAGAGCATCAATGATGTTCCCATTGCAAAAGAATTTCCCGATGTATTTCCGAAAGAATTACCGGGATTACCCCCACATCGATCCGTTGAATTTCAAATAGATCTTGTACCAGGAGCTGCACCAATAGCTCGTGCTCCTTACAGACTCGCACCCAGCGAGATGAAAGAACTTCAAAGCCAATTACAAGAACTTTTAGAGCGTGGTTTCATTCGACCAAGCACATCACCGTGGGGAGCTCCTGTTTTGTTTGTCAAGAAGAAAGATGGTACATTCAGGTTGTGTATCGACTACCGAGAGTTGAACAAACTTACCATCAAGAACTGCTACCCACTACCGAGAATCGACGACTTATTTGATCAACTACAAGGCTCGTCTGTTTATTCAAAGATTGACTTACGTTTCGGGTATCATCAAATGCGGGTGAAAGAAGATGATATTCCAAAGACTGCTTTCAGAACACGTTACGATCATTACGAGTTTATGGTCATGTCGTTTGGTTTAACTAATACACCAGCTGTGTTCATGGACCTTATGAACCGAGTGTGTGGACCATACCTTGACAAGTTTGTCATTGTTTTAATTGATGACATACTTATTTACTCAAAGAATGACCAAGAACACGGTGAACATTTGAGAAAGGTGTTAGAAGTATTGAGGAAGGAAGAATTGTACGCTAAGTTTTCAAAGTGTGCATTTTGGTTGGAAGAAGTTCAATTCCTCGGTCACATAGTGAACAAAGAAGGTATTAAGGTGGATCCGGCAAAGATAGAAACTGTTGAAAAGTGGGAAACCCCGAAAACTCCGAAACACATACGCCAGTTTTTAGGACTAGCTGGTTACTACAGAAGGTTCATCCAAGACTTTTCCAGAATAGCAAAACCCTTGACTGCATTAACGCATAAAGGGAAGAAATTTGAATGGAATGATGAACAAGAGAAAGCGTTTCAGTTATTGAAGAAAAAGCTAACTACGGCACCTATATTGTCATTGCCTGAAGGGAATGATGATTTTGTGATTTATTGTGACGCATCAAAGCAAGGTCTCGGTTGTGTATTAATGGAATGAACGAAGGTGATTGCTTATGCGTCTAGACAATTGTAGATTCACGAACAAAATTATACGACGCATGATTTGGAATTAGGCGCGGTTGTTTTTGCATTAAAGACTTGGAGGCACTACTTATATGGGGTCAAAAGTATTATATATACCGATCACAAAAGTCTTCAACACATATTTAATCAGAAACAACTAAATATGAGGCAGCGTAGGTGGATTGAATTGTTGAATGATTACGACTTTGAGATTCGTTACCACCCGGGAAAGGCAAATGTGGTAGCCGATGCCTTGAGCAGGAAGGACAGAGAACCCATTCGAGTAAAATCTATGAATATAATGATTCATAATAACCTTACTACTCAAATAAAGGAGGCGCAACAAGGAGTTTTAAAAGAGGGAAATTTAAAGGATGAAATACCCAAAGGATCGGAGAAGCATCTTAATATTCGGGAAGACGGAACCCGGTATAGGGCTGAAAGGATTTGGGTACCAAAATTTGGAGATATGAGAGAAATGGTACTTAGAGAAGCTCATAAAACCAGATACTCAATACATCCTGGAACGGGGAAGATGTACAAGGATCTCAAGAAACATTTTTGGTGGCCGGGTATGAAAGCCGATGTTGCTAAATATGTAGGAGAATGTTTGACGTGTTCTAAGGTCAAAGCTGAGCATCAGAAACCATCAGGTCTACTTCAACAACCCGAAATCCCAGAATGGAAATGGGAAAACATTACCATGGATTTTATCACTAAATTGCCAAGGACTGCAAGTGGTTTTGATACTATTTGGGTAATACTTGATCGTCTCACCAAATCAGCACACTTCCTGCCAATAAGAGAAGATGACAAGATGGAGAAGTTAGCACGACTATATTTGAAGGAAGTCGTCTCCAGACATGGAATACCAATCTCTATTATCTCTGATAGGGATGGTAGATTTATTTCAAGATTCTGGCAGACATTACAGCAAGCATTAGGAACTCGTCTAGACATGAGTACTGCCTATCATCCACAAACTGATGGGCAAAGCGAAAGGACGATACAAACACTTGAAGACATGCTACGAGCATGTGTTATTGATTTCGGAAACAGTTGGGATCGACATCTACCGTTAGCAGAATTTTCCTACAACAACAGCTACCATTCAAGCATTGAGATGGCGCCGTTTGAAGCACTTTATGGTAGAAAATGCAGGTCTCCGATTTGTTGGAGTGAAGTGGGGGATAGACAGATTACGGGTCCGGAGATTATACAAGAAACTACCGAGAAGATCATCCAAATTCAACAACGGTTGAAAACCGCCCAAAGTCGACAAAAGGGCTACGCTGACATTAAAAGAAAAGATATAGAATTTGAAATTGGAGAGATGGTCATGCTTAAAGTTGCACCTTGGAAAGGCGTTGTTCGATTTGGTAAACGAGGGAAATTAAATCCAATTTATATTGGACCATTCAAGATTATTGATCGTGTCGGACCAGTAGCTTACCGACTTAAGTTACCTCAACAACTCGCGGCTGTACATAACACTTTCCACGTCTCGAATTTGAAGAAATGTTTTGCTAAAGAAGATCTCACTCTTCTGTTAGATGAAATCCAAATCAACGAAAAACTTCAATTCATCGAAGAACCCGTCGAAATAATGGATCGTGAGGTTAAAAGACTTAAGCAAAACAAGATACCAATTGTTAAGGTTCGATGGAATGCTCGTAGAGGACCCGAGTTCACCTGGGAGCATGAAGATCAGATGAAGAAGAAATACCCGCATCTATTTCCAGAAGATTCGTCAACACCTTCAACAGCTTAAAATTTCGAGACGAAATTTATTTAACGGGTAGGTACTGTAGTGACCCGAACTTTTCCATGTTTATATATATTAATTGAGATTGATATTTACATGATTAAATGTTTCCAACATGTTAAGCAATCAAACTTGTTAAGACTTGATTAATTGAAATATGTTTCATATAGACAATTGACCACCCAAGTTGACCGGTGATTCACGAACGTTAAAACTTGTAAAAACTATATGATGACATATATATGGATATATATATATATATATATATATATATATATATATATATATATATATATATATATATATATATATATATATATATATATATATATATATATATATATATATATATAGTTAACATGATACTATGATAAGTAAACATATCATTAAGTATATTTAACAATGAACTACATATGTAAAAACAAGACTACTAACTTAATGATTTCTAAACGAGACATATATGTAACGATTATCGTTGTAAAGACATTTAATGTATATATATCATATTAAGAGATATTCATACATGATAATATCATGATAATATAATAATTTAAAATCTCATTTGATATTATAAACATTGGGTTAACAACATTTAACAAGATCGTTAACCTAAAGGTTTCAAAACAACACTTACATGTAACGACTAACGATGACTTAACGACTCAGTTAAAATGTATATACATGTAGTGTTTTAATATGTATTTATACACTTTTGAAAGACTTCAATACACTTATAAAAATACTTCTACTTAACAAAAATGCTTACAATTACATCCTCATTCAGTTTCGTCAACAATTCTACTCGTATGCACCCGTATTCGTACTCGTACAATACACAGCTTTTAGATGTATGTACTATTGGTATATACACTCCAATGATCAGCTCTTAGCAGCCCATGTGAGTCACCTAACACATTTGGGAACCATCATTTGGCAACTAGCATGAAATATCTCATAAAATTACAAAAATATGAGTAAACATTCATGACTTATTTACATGAAAACAAAATTACATATCCTTTATATCTAATCCATACACCAACGACCAAAAACACCTACAAACACTTTCATTCTTCAATTTTCTTCATCTAATTGATCTCTCTCAAGTTCTATCTTCAAGTTCTAAGTGTTCTTCATATATTCTACAAGTTCTAGTTACATAAAATCAAGAATACTTTCAAGTTTGCTAGCTCACTTCCAATCTTGTAAGGTGATCATCCAACCTCAAGAAATCTTTGTTTCTTACAGTAGGTTATCATTCTAATACAAGGTAATAATCATATTCAAACTTTGGTTCAATTTCTATAACTATAACAATCTTATTTCAAGTGATGATCTTACTTGAACTTGTTTTCGTGTCATGATTCTGCTTCAAGAACTTTGAGCCATCCAAGGATCCGTTGAAGCTAGATCCATTTTTCTCTTTTCCAGTAGGTTTATCCAAGGAACTTAAGGTAGTAATGATGTTCATAACATCATTCGATTCATATATATAAAGCTATCTTATTCGAAGGTTTAAACTTGTAATCACTAGAACATAGTTTAGTTAATTCTAAACTTGTTCGCAAACAAAAGTTAATCCTTCTAACTTGACTTTTAAAATCAACTAAACACATGTTCTATATCTATATGATATGCTAACTTAATGATTTGAAACCTGGAAACACGAAAAACACCGTAAAACCGGATTTACGCCGTCGTAGTAACACCGCGGGCTGTTTTGGGTTAGTTAATTAAAAACTATGATAAACTTTGATTTAAAATTTGCTATTCTGAGAAAATGATTTTTATTATGAACATGAAACTATATCCAAAAATTATGGTTAAACTCAAAGTGGAAGTATGTTTTCTAAAATGGTCATCTAGACGTCGTTCTTTCGACTGAAATGACTACCTTTACAAAAACGACTTGTAACTTATTTTTCTGACAATAAACCTATACTTTTTCTGTTTAGATTCATAAAATATCATTCAATATGAAACCATAGCAATTTGATTCACTCAAAACGGATTTAAAATGAAGAAGTTATGGGTAAAACAAGATTGGATAATTTTTCTCATTTTAGCTACGTGAAAATTGGTAACAAATCTATTCCAACCATAACTTAATCAACTTGTATTGTATATTATGTAATCTTGAGATACCATAGACACGTATACAATGTTTCGACCTATCATGTCGACACATCTATATATATTTCGGAACAACCATAGACACTCTATATGTGAATGTTGGAGTTAGCTATACAGGGTTGAGGTTGATTCCAAAATATATATAGTTTGAGTTGTGATCAATACTGAGATACGTATACACTGGGTCGTGGATTGATTCAAGATAATATTTATCGATTTATTTCTGTACATCTAACTGTGGACAACTAGTTGTAGGTTACTAACGAGGACAGCTGACTTAATAAACTTAAAACATCAAAATATATTAAAAGTGTTGTAAATATATTTTGAACATACTATGATATATATGTATATATTGTTATAGGTTCGTGAATCAACCAGTGGCCAAGTCTTACTTCCCGACGAAGTAAAAAATATGTGAAAGTGAGTTATAGTCCCACTTTTAAAATCTAATATTTTTGGGATGAGAATACATGCAGGTTTTATAAATGATTTACAAAATAGACACAAGTACGTGAAACTACATTCTATGGTTGAATTATCGAAATCGAATATGTCCCTTTTTTATTAAGTCTGGTAATCTAAGAATTAGGGAACTGACACCCTAATTGACGCGAATCCTAAAGATAGATCTATTGGGCCTAACAAACCCCATCCAAAGTACCGGATGCTTTAGTACTTCGAAATTTATATCATATCCGGAGGGTGTCCCGGAATGATGGGGATATTCTTATATATGCATCTTGTTAATGTCGGTTACCAGGTGTTCACCATATGAATGATTTTTATCTCTATGTATGGGATGTGTATTGAAATATGAAATCTTGTGGTCTATTATTATGATTTGATATATATAGGTTAAACCTATAACTCACCAACATTTTTGTTGACATTTTAAGCATGTTTATTCTCAGGTGATTATTAAGAGCTTCCGCTGTCGCATACTTAAATAAGGACGAGATTTGGAGTCCATGCTTGTATGATATTGTGTAAAAACTGCATTCAAGAAACTTATTTTGTTGTAACATATTTGTATTTTAAACCATTATGTAATGGTCGTGTGTAAACAGGATATTTTAGATTATCATTTTTTGATAATCTACGTAAAGCTTTTTAAACCTTTATTGATGAAATAAAGGTTATGGTTTGTTTTAAAATGAATGCAGTCTTTGAAAAACGTCTCATATAGAGGTCAAAACCTTGCAACGAAATCAATTAATATGGAACGTTTTTAATCAATAAGAACGGGACATTTCAAGTGATGTTCGCTTCTTACGAAAGTGAGAAAAAGAACACCGGATTGCAGCTTTTAAATAAAACTTTCCCACAAGTGACGGATTCAGTAGTTGGGGTGAGAAACAAGGTTTTTAGATTATTACGGGGCTGTTGGACATTACAAAACCCTCGTCCTTTTGACGACATTACAACATGCTGCCTAGCTAATGGTCATAACAGTTATTTTCCACAAGACCAAGGATGGGAAGTCGTCTTAGTAAAACCATAATGCATGACTTGTTTCTGGACTTATGAATTACGTGTCTTTATTTCCTTTGCTAAACAACTTGCGTATTAACTAGATTTATCTTCAAAACTGTTCTGTATCATAGTGTACTATATTTCATGTTATATGTAATATAGCGAAGTTGTAAGTTTGAAGAATATTTGTATGTGATATATTATTATAATCAGTTTTTTCATATGGAATTGTAGTTGTTGAATTGTATATTAGCTACTAAGTATGAACTTAACGGGTAGGTAGTACCCGAATTTTAAATTATAAAACGCTAATATGAAGAAAAAGCTTTTATAAATGAGTTCATATTATGCTACGAGATACTATTGACTACTCTTAATATTATGTATGATTAAATTGTTTCATTTGACTATTTTGAAGGAAATGACACCGACTACTCGACACACCTTGAATATGAGCGAAGAGGAATTTCGTGCCTTTCTTGCTTCAAACATAGCCGCAGTACAGGCCGCACTACATACCAACAATAACTCTGAATCTAGCAATACAGCTAACGGCGCAAGAAATCGTGTAGGATGCTCCTACAAGGAATTCACTGCCTGCAAACCTTCAGAATTTGATGGGACTGAAGGACCAATTGGATTGAAACGGTAGACCGAGAAAGTTGAATCGGTGTTTGCCATAAGTAAGTGTGCTGAAGGAGACAAAGTGAAGTACACTACGTATACCTTCACAGGTATTGCGTTAACATGGTGGAATACCTATCTAGAGCAAGTGGGACAAGATGCTGCTTACGCGCTACCGTGGTCAGCATTCAAGCACTTGATGAACGAGAAGTACCATCCCAGAACTGAGGTCAATAAGCTCAAGTCAGAACTTAGAGGGTTACGAACACAGGGATTCGATATTACTTCGTACGAAAGACGATTCACAGAATTGTGCCTATTGTGTCCGAGAGCGTTCGAAGATGAGGAAGAGAAGATCGGCGCGTTTGTGAAAGGGTTACCGGAGAGAATCCAAGAAGATATAAGTTCACACGAGCCTGCCTCCATACAAAAGGCATGTAGAATGGCTCACAAAGTAGTGAACCAGATTGAGGGAAGAATTAAAGAACAGGCGGCCGAAGAGGCCAACGTGAAATTAGTCAAAAGAAAGTAGGAGGAAAACGGTGATAAGAGTCACCAAAACAACAACAACTATCCCAACAATCGCAACAACAATCGCAACATCAATCGCAACTACAACAAATGGCACAACAACAACAACAACTACTACAACAATCATCCCAACAACAATAACAACCGTAACAACAACAACAACAATCAGAAGCAGCTATACCAAAGGTGTGAAAAGTATCACTAGGGGTTTTGCACCAAATTTTGCAACAAGTGTAAAAGAAATGGTCATAGCGCGGCGAAGTGTGAGGTCTACGGACCAGGGGTTAACAGAACGAGAGGAACAAATGGTGTCGGAACGAGTAATGGCAGAGCAAGTAGTGTCGGAGCAAGTTATGCCAATGTAGTTTGTTATAAATGTGGAAAACCGGGCCACATTATTAAAAATTGCCCGAACCAGGAGAACACGAATGGACAAGGCTGCGGAAGAGTTTTCAATATTAATGCGGCAGAGGCATAGGAAGACCGGAGCTTGTTACGGGTACGTTTCTTATTGACAATAAATCTGCTTACGTTTTATTTGATTTGGGTGCGGATAGAAGCTATATGAGTAGAGATTTTTGTGCTAAATTAAGTTGTCCATTGACGCCGTTGGATAGTAAATTTTTACTCGAATTAGCAAATGGTAAATTAATTTCAGCAGATTATATATGCCGGAATCGAGAAATTAAACTGGGTAGCGAAATATTTAAGATTGATTTGATACCAGTAGAGTTAGGGAGTTTTGATGTAATAGTTGGCATGGACTGGCTGAAGGAGATGAAAGCAGAGATTGTATGTTACAAAAATGCAATTCGCATTGTACGAGAAGAAGGAGAACCCTTGATGGTGTACGGAGAAAAGGGTAACACGAAGCTACATCTTATTAGTAATTTGAAGGCACAAAAACTAATAAGAAAAGGTTGCAATGCTATTCTAGCACACGTCGAGAAAGTACAAACTGAAGAAAAGAGCATCAATGATGTTCCCGTCGCAAAAGAATTTCCCGATGTATTTCCGAAAGAATTACCGGGACTACCTCCACATCGATCTGTTGAATTTCAAATAGATCTTGTACCAGGAGCTGCACCAATAGCTCGTGCTCCTTACAGACTCGCACCCAGCGAGATGAAAGAACTGCAAAGCCAACTGCAAGAACTATTAGAACGTGGTTTCATTCAACCAAGCACATCACCATGGGGAGCTCCTGTTTTGTTTGTCAAGAAGAAGGATGGTACATTTAGGTTGTTTATTGACTACAGAGAGTTGAATAAACTTACCATCAAAAACCGTTATCCACTGCCGAGAATTGATGACTTATTTGATCAACTACAAGGCTCGTCGGTTTATTCGAAAATCAATTTATGTTTTGGATATCATCAAATGCGAGTAAAGGAGGATGATATTCCAAAAACTGCTTTTAGGACGCGTTATGGTCATTACGAGTTTATGGTTATGCCGTTGGGATTGACTAACGCACCAGCTGTGTTCATGGACCTTATGAACTGAGTGTGTGGGCCATATCTTGACAAGTTTGTCATTGTTTTCATCGATGACATACTTATTTACTCAAACAATGATTAAAAGCACGAAGAACATTTGAGAAAAGTGCTAGAAGTACTGAGGAAAGAAAAATTGTACGCTAAGTTTTCAAAGTGTGCATTTTGGTTGGAAGAAGTTCAATTCCTCGGTCACATAGTGAACAAAGAAGGTATCCAGGTGGACCCGGCAAATATCAAAACCGTTGAAAAGTGGGAAACCCTAAAAACTTCGAAGCATATACGTCAATTTTTAGGATTGGCTGGTTACTATAGAAGATTCATCCAAGATTTCTCCAAAATAGCAAAACCCTTGACTGCATTAACGCATAAAGGGAAGAAATTTGAATGGAAGGATGAACAAGAGAAGGCGTTTCAGTTATTGAAGAAAAAGCTAACTACGGCACATATATTGTCATTTCCTGAAGGGAATGATGATTTTGTGATTTATTGTGACGCATCAAAGCAAGGTCTCGGTTGTGTATTAATACAACGAATGAAGGTGATTGCTTATGCGTCTAGACAATTGAAGATTCACGAGCAAAATTATACAACTCACGATTTGGAATTGGGTGCTATTGTTTTTGCATTAAAGAATTGGAGGCATTATTTATATGGGGTCAAAAGTATTATATATACCGACCACAAAAGTCTCCAACATATATTTAATCAGAAGCAACTAAGTATGAGACAACGCAGGTGGATTGAACTGTTGAATGATTATGATTTTGAGATTCGATACCACCCGGGGAAGGCGAATGTGGTAGCTGACGCTTTGAGTAGAAAGGACAGAGAACCTATACGGGTAAAAGCTATGAATATAATTATTCGTACTAACCTTACTAATCAAATAAAGGAGGTGCAACAGGGGGTTGTAAAAGAAGGAAATTTGAAGAATGAGATACCCAAAGGATCAGAGAAACATCTTAATATTCGGGAAGATGGAACCCGATATAGGGCTGATAGAATTTGGGTACCAAGGTTTGGAGATGTAAGAGAAATGGTACTTAAAGAAGCACATAAAACCAGATATTCAATACATCCCGGAGCAGGGAAGATGTATAAAGATCTCAAGAAACACTTTTGGTGGCCGGGTATGAAAGTCGATATTGCTAAATATGTAGGAGAATGTTTGACGTGTTCTAAGGTCAATGCTGAACATCAGAAACCATCAGGTCTACAACAACAACCTGAAATCCCGGAATGGAAATGGAAAAACATTACCATGGATTTCATTACTAAATTGCCAAGGACTGCAAGTGGTTATGATACTATTTGGGTAATAGTTGATCGTCTCACCAAGTCAGCACACTTCCTGCCAATGAGAGAAGATGACAAAATGGAGAAGTTGGCGCGATTGTATTTGAAGGAGGTTGTCTCCAGACATGGAATACCCATCTCTATTATCTCTGATAGGGATGGTAGATTTGTTTCAAGGTTCTGGCAGATGTTGCAACAAGCATTGGGGACTCGTCTAGACATGAGTACTGCCTATCATCCACAAACTGATGGGCAGAGTGAAAGGACGATACAAACGCTTGAAGACATGCTACGAGCATGTGTTATTGATTTCGGAAAAAGTTGGGATCGACACCTACCGTTAGCAGAATTTTCCTACAACAACAGTTATCATTCTAGTATTGAGATGGCGCCGTTTGAGGCACTTTATGGTAGAAAGTGCAGGTCTCCGATTTGTTGGAATGAAGTGGGGGATAGACAGATTACGGGTCGACAAAAGAGCTACGCGGACAGTAAAAGAAAAGATATAGAGTTTGAAATTGGAGAAATGGTCATGCTTAAGGTTTCACCTTGGAAAGGCGTTGTTCGATTTGGTAAACGGGGGAAACTAAATCCAAGGTACATTGGACCATTCAAGATTATAGATCGTGTCGGACCAGTAGCTTACCAACTGGAGCTACCTCAACAACTCGCGGCTGTACATAACACTTTCCACGTCTTGAATTTGAAGAAATGTTTTGCTAAAGAAGATCTCACTATTCCATTGGACGAAATCCAAATTAATGAAAAACTTCAATTCATTGAAGAACCCGTCGAAATAATGGATCGTGAGGTTAAGAGACTTAAGCAAAATAAGATACCGATTGTTAAGGTTCGATGGAATGCTCGTAGAGGACCCAAGTTCACCTAGGAGCGTGAAGATCAGATGAAGAAGAAATACCCGCATCTATTTCCAGAAGATTCGTCAACACCTTCAACAGCTTAAAATTTTGGGACGAAATTTATTTAACGGGTAGGTATTGTAGTGACCCGAACTTTTCCATGTTTATATATATTAATTGAGATTGATATTTACATGACTAAATGTTTCCAACATGTTAAGCAATCAAACTTGTTAAGACTTGATTAAATGAAATAAGTTTCATATAGACAATTGATCACCCATGTTGACTGGCGATTCACGAACGTTACAAAATTGTAAAAACTACATGTTTTGGTATATATAGACATATATATATGGTTGACATAAGATTATGATGAGTAAGTATTTCACTAACTATATTAACAATGTGTAATATACATAAGAAATGAGATTACTAAGTTAAAAACTCGAAATGATATATATGACGATTATCGTTATGACAATGTCTACTAAATACATATGTATCATATTAAGATATTGATACACTATATTTAACATGATAAAATGATATTTAAATATATCATTAAGTGTGTTAACAATGAACTACATATGTAAAAACAAGACTACTAACTCAAGAATTACGAAACGAGACTTATATGTAACGATTATCGTTGTAACGATATTTTAATGTATATATCATATTAAGAGATATTCATACATCATAATATCATGATAATATAATAATTTAACATCTCATTTGGTATAATAAACACTGGGTTAACAACATTAATTGAGATCGTTAACTTAAAGGTTTCAAAACAACACTTACATGTAACGACTAACGAAGACTTAACGACTCCATTAGAATGTATATACATGTTGTGTTTTGATATGTATTCTTACACTTTTGAAAGGATTCAAGACACGTATCAAAGTACTTCTACTTAACAAAAATGCTTACAATTACATCCTCGTTCAGTTTCATCAACAATTCTACTCGTATGCACCCGTATTCGTACTCGTACAATACACAACTTTTAGATGTATGTACTATTGGTATATACACTCCAATGATCAGCTCTTAGTAGCCCATGTGAGTCACCTAACACATGTAAGAACCATCATTTGGCAACTAGCGTGAAATATCTCATAAAATTTCAAAAATATTAGTAATCATTCATGACTTATTTACATGAAAATAAAATTACATATCCTTTATATCTAATCCATATACCAATGACCAAAAACACCTACAAACGCTTTCATTCTTTAATTTTCTTCATCTAATTGATCTCTCTCAAGTTCCATCTTCAAGTTCTAAGTGTTCTTCATAAATTCCATAAGTATAGTTTCATAAAAATCAAGAATACTTCCAAGTTTGCAAGTCTACTTCCAAGCTTTCTAATCCATTCCAAGTAATCATCTAAGATCAAGGAACCTTTGTTATTTACAGTAGGTTATCTTTCTAATTTAAGGTAATATTCATATTCAAACTTTGATTCAATTTCTACAACTATAACAATCTTATTTCGAGTGAAAATCTTACTTGAACTGTTTTCGTGTCATGATTCTGTTTCAAGAACTTTCAAGCCATCCAAGGATCCTTTGAAGCTAGATCTATTTTCCTCATTTCCAGTAGTTTTATCCAGAAAACTTGAGGTAGTAATGAAGTTCATAACATCATTCGATTCATACATATAAAGCTATCTTTTTCGAAGGTTTAAACTTGTAATCACTAGAACCAAGTTTAGTTAATTCTAAACTTGTTCACAAACAAAAGTTAATCCTTCTAACTTGAATTTTAAAATCAACTAAACACATGTTCTATATCTATATGATATGCTAACTTAATGATTTAAAACCTGGAAACACGATGAACACCATAAAATCGGATATACGCCGTCGTAGTGAAACCGGGGGCTGTTTTGGTTTGGATAATTAAAAACTATGATAAACTTTGATTTAAAAGTTGTTCTTCTGGGAAAATGATTTTTCATATGAACATGAAACTATATCCAAAAATCTTGGTTAAACTCAACGTGAAAGTATGTTTTTCAAAACGGTCATCAAGATGTCGTTCTTTCGACGGAAATGACTACCTCTTTAGTAATTGACATGTAACTTAAATTTCCAACTATAAACCTATACTTTTTCTGTTTGTATTCTTAAATTAGAGTTCAATATGAAACTATAGCAATTTGATTCACTTAAAACGGATTTAAAATGAAGAAGTTATGGGTAAAACAAGATTGGATATTTTTGATCTTTTTTAGCTACGGGAAATGTTTAACAAATCTATACAAATCATATCCTAGCTAACTTATATTGTATTATACATGTATTCTAATATATTGTGTAATCTTAGGATACCATAGACACGTATGCAAATGTTTTGACATATCATATCGACCCATGTATATATATTATTTGGAACAACCATAGACACTCTATATGCAGTAATGTTGGAGTTAGCTATACAGGGTTGAGGTTGATTCCAAAAATATATATACTTTGATTTGTGATCTAGCCTGAGACGTGTATACACTGGGTCGTGGATTGATTCAAGATATTATATATCAATTTATTTTTGTACATCTAACTGTGGACAACTAGTTGTAGGTTACTAACGAGGACAGGTGACTTAATACACTCAAATCTTTAAAACATAATAAAAATGGTTGTAATTATATTTTGATCATACTTTGATATATATGTACATATTTGTGTAGGTTCGTGAATCGATCCGTGGCCAAGTCTTATTTCTGAGGAAGGAAATATCTGTGAAAGTGAGTTATAGTCCCACTTTTAAAATCTAATATTTTTGGGATGAGAATACATGCAGGTTTTATAAATGATTTACAAAATAGATACAAGTACGTGAAACTACATTCTATGGTTAAATTATCGAAATCGAATATGCCCCTTTTTTATTAAGTTTGGTATTCTAAGAATTAGGGAACAGACACTCTAATTGACGCGAATCCTAAAGATAGATCTATTGGGCCTAACAAACCCCATCCAAAGTACCGGATGCTTTAGTACTTCAAAATTTATATCATATCCGAAGGGTGTCCAGGAATGATGGGGATATTCTTATATATGCATCTTGTTAATGTCGGTTACCAGGTGTTCACCATATGAATGATTTTTATCTCTATGTATGGGATGTGTATTGAAATATGAAATCTTGTGGTCTATTATTACGATTTGATATATATAGGTTAAACCTATAACTCACCAACATTTTTGTTGACGTTTAAAGCATGTTTATTCTCAGGTGAATACTAAGAGCTTCCGCTGTTGCATACTAAAATAAGGACAAGATTTGGAGTCCATATTTGTATGATATTGTGTAAAAACTTCATTCAAGAAACATATGTCGATGTAATATATTTCTATTGTAAACCATTATGTAATGGTCGTGTGTAAACAGTATATTTAGATTATCATTATTTGATAATCTACGTAATGTTTTTAAAACCTTTATTGATAAAATAAAGGTTATGGTTGTTTTAAAAATGAATGCAGTCTTTGAAAAACGTCTCATATAGAGGTCAAAACCGCGTAACGAAATCAATTAATATGGAACGTTTATAATCAATATGAACGGGACATGTATAATGTATATGTATATGTATATTTAAAACTGCACCATCTTTAAAACTTGATAGACTGAACTACATAACAAATGTACTACAACCTCAAAATCTCAAATGATTACTCTAATAACAGTACTAAAATTATGCGTTTTGAGGTTGTAGTACATTTGTTATGTAGTTCAGTCTATCAAGTTTTAAAGATGGTGCAGTTTTAAATATACATATACATATACATTATACATGTCCCGTTCATATTGATTATAAACGTTCCATATTAATTGATTTCGTTGCGAGGTTTTGACCTCTATATGAGACTTTTTTCAAAGACTGCATTCATTTTTAAAACAACCATAACCTTTATTTTATCAATAAAGATTTTAAAAACATTACGTAGATTATCAAATAATGATAATCTAAAATATACTGTTTACACACGACCATTACATAATGGTTTACAATAGAAATATATTACATCGACATATGTTTCTTGAATGCAGTTTTTATACAATATCATACAATCATGGACTCCAAATCTTGTCCTTATTTTAGTATGCAACAGCGGAAGCTCTTAGTATTCACCTGAGAATAAACATGCTTTAAACGTCAACAAAAAATATTGGTGAGTTATAGGTTTAACCTATATATATCAAATCGTAACAATAGACCACAAGATTTCATATTTCAATACACATCCCATACATAGAGATAAAAATCATTCATATGGTGAACACCTGGTAATCGACATTAACAAGATGCATATATAAGAATATCCCCATCATTTCGAGACACCCTTCGGATATGATATAAATTTCGAAGTACTAAAGCATCCGGTACTTTGGATGGGGTTTGTTAGGCCCAATAGATCTATCTTTAGGATTCGCGTCAATTAGGGTGTCTGTTCCCTAATTCTTAGATTACCAGACTTAATAAAAAGGGGCATATTCAATTTCGATAATTCAACCATAGAATGTAGTTTCACGTACTTGTGTCTATTTTGTAAATCATTTATAAAACCTGCATGTATTCTCATTCCAAAAATATTAGATTTTAAAAGTGTGACTATAACTCACTTTCACAGATATTTCCTTCTTCGGAAATAAGACTTGGCCACGGATCGATTCACAAACCTATACAAATATGTACATATATATCAAAGTATGATCAAAATATAATTACAACCATTTTTTATTATGTTTTAAAGATTTGAGTGTATTAAGTCAGCTGTCCTCGTTAGTAACCTAGAACTAGTTGTCCACAGTTAGATGTACAGAAAATAAATCGATATATATTATCTTGAATCAATCCACGACCCAGTGTATACATGTCTCAGGCTAGATCACAACTCAAAGTATATATATTTTTGGAATCAACCTCAACCCTGTATAGCTAACTCCAACATTACTGCATATAGAGTGTCTATGGTTGTTCCAAATAATATATATATACATGGGTCGATATGATATGTCAAAACATTTGCATACGTGTCTATGGTATCCCAAGATTACATAATATATTAGAATACATGTATAATACAATATAAGTTAGCTAGGATATGATTTGTATAGATTTGTTAAACATTTCCCGTAGCTAAAAAGATCAAAAATATCCAATCTTGTTTTACCCATAACTTCTTCATTTTAAATCCTTTTTGAGTGAATCAAATTGCTATGGTTTCATATTGAACTCTAATTTAAGAATCCAAACATAAAAAGTATAGGTTTATAGTCGGAAATTTAAGTTACATGTCAATTACTAAAGAGGTAGTCATTTCCGTCGAAAGAACGACATCTTAATGACCATTTTGAAAAACATACTTTCACCTTGAGTTTAACCATTTTGAAAAATCATTTTCCCAGAAGAACAACTTTTAAATCAAAGTTTATCATAGTTTTTAATTATCCAAACCCAAACAGCCCCAGGTTTCACTACGACGGCGTATATCCGATTTTATGGTGTTCATCGTGTTTCCAGATTTTAAATCATTAAGTTAGCATATCATATAGATATAGAACATGTGTTTAGTTGATTTTAAAATTCAAGTTAGAAGGATTAACTTTTGTTTGAGAATAAGTTTAGAATTAACTAAACTATGTTCTAGTGATTACAAGTTTAAACCTTCGAATAAGATAGCTTTATATGTATGAATCAAATAATGTTATGAAAATCATTACTACCTCAAGTTTTCTGGATAAAACTACTGGAAATGAGAAAAATGGATCTAGATTCAAAGGATCATTGGATGGCTTGAAAGTTCTTGAACCAGAATCATGACACGAAAACAGTTCAAGTAAGATTTTCACTCGAAATAAGATTGTTATAGTTGTAGAAATTGAATCGAAGTTTGAATATGAATATTACCTTGAATTAGAAAGATAACCTAATGTAAATAACAAAGGTTCCTTGATCTTATATGATTACTTGGAATGGATTAGAAAGCTTGGAAGTAGACTTGCAAACTTGAAAATATTCTTGATTTTTATGAAACTATACTTATGGAATTTATGAAGAACACTTAGAACTTGAAGATGGAACTTGAGAGAGATCAATTATATGAAGAAAATTGAAGAATGAAAGTGTTTGTAGGTTTTTTTAGTCGTTGGTATATGGATTAGATATAAAATATATGTAATTTTGTTTTCATGTAAATAAGTCATGAATGATTACTAATATTTTTGTAATTTTATGAGATATTTCATGCTAGTTGCCAAATGATGGTTCCCACATGTGTTAGGTGAATCACATGGGCTGCTAAGAGCTGATCATTGGAGTGTATATACCAATAGTACATACATCTAAAAGCTGTGTATTGTACGAGTACGAATACGGGTGCATACGAGTAGAATTGTTGATGAAACAGAACGAGGATGTAATTGTAAGCATTTTTGTTAAGTAGAAGTACTTTGATATATGTCTTGAAGTCTTTCAAAAGTGTAAGAATACATATCAAAACACAACATGTATATACATTCTAATGGAGTCGTTAAGTCTTCGTTAGTCGTTACATGTAAGTGTTGTTTTGAAACCTTTAAGTTAACGATCTCAATTAATGTTGTTAACCCAATGTTTATTATATCAAATGAGATGTTAAATTATTATATTATCATGATATTATGATCTATGAATATCTCTTAATATGATATATACATTAAAATATCGTTACAACGATAATCGTTACATATAAGTCTCGTTTCGTAATTCTTGAGTTAGTAGTCTTGTTTTTACATATGTAGTTCATTGTTAACACACTTAATGATATATTTAAATATCATTTTATCATGTTAAATATAGTGTATCAATATCTTAATATGATACATATGTATTTAGTAGACGTTATCATAACGATAATCGTTATATATATCATTTCGAGTTTCTTAACTTAGTAATCTCATTTCTTATGTATATCAAACATTGTTAATATACTTAGTGAGATACTTACTCATCATAATCTCATGTCAACCATATATATATGTCTATATATACCACAACATGTAGTTTTTACAAATTTGTAACGTTCGTGAATTGCCGGTCAACTTGGGTGATCAATTGTCTATATGAACTTATTTCATTTAATCAAGTCTTAACAAGTTTGATTGCTTAACATGTTGGAAACATTTAGTCATGTAAATATCAATCTCAATTAATATATATAAACATGGAAAAGTTCGGGTCACTACAGTACCTACCCGTTAAATAAATTTCGTCCCGAAATTTTAAGCTGTTGAAGGTGTTGACGAATCTTCTGGAAATAGATGCGGGTATTTCTTCTTCATCTAATCTTCACGCTCTCAGGTAAACTCGGGTCCTCTACAAGCATTCCATCGAACCTTAACAATCGGTATCTTGTTTTGCTTAAGTCTCTTAACCTCACAATCCATTATTTCGATGAGTTCTTCAATGAATTGAAGTTTTTCATTGATTTGGATTTCGTCCAACGGAATAGTGAGATCTTCTTTAGCAAAACATTTCTTCAAATTCGAGCCGCGGAAAGTGTTATGTACAGCCGCGAGTTGTTGAGGTAGCTCCAGTTGGTAAGCTACTGGTCCGACACGATCTATAATCTTGAATGGTCCAATGTACCTTGGATTTAGTTTCCCCCGTTTACCAAATCGAACAACGCCTTTCCAAGGTGAAACCTTAAGCATGACCATTTCTCCAATTTCAAACTCTATATCTTTTCTTTTACTGTCCGCGTAGCTCTTTTGTCGACTCTGGGCGGTTTTCAATCGTTGTTGAATTTGGATGATTTTCTCGGTAGTTTCTTGTATTATCTCCGGACCGGTAATCTGTCTATCCCCCACTTCATTCCAACAAATCAGAGACCTGCACTTTCTACCATAAAGTGCCTCAAACGGCGCCATCTCAATACTAGAATGATAATTGTTGTTGTAGGAAAATTCTGCTAACGGTAGGTGTCGATCTCAACTGTTTTCGAAATCAATAACACATGCTCGTAGCATGTCTTCAAGTGTTTGTATCGTCCTTTTGCTCTTCCCATCAGTTTTTGGATGATAGGCAGTACTCATGTCTAGACGAGTCCCCAATGCTTATTGCAACGTCTGCCAGAACCTTGAAACAAATCTACCATCCCTATTAGAGATAATAGATACGGGTATTCCATGTCGGGAGACAACCTCCTTCAAATACAATCGCGCCAACTTCTCCATTTTGTCATCTTTTCTCATTGGCTGGAAGTGTGCTGACTTGGTGAGATGATCAACTATTACCCAAATAGTATCATAACCACTTGCAGTCCTTGGCAATTTAGTAATGAAATCCATGGTAATGTTTTCCCATTTCCATTCCGGGATTTCAGGTTGTTGTTGTAGACCTGATGGTTTCTGATGTTCAGCTTTGACCTTAGAACACGTTAAACATTCTCCTACGTATTTAGCAATATCGGCTTTCATACCCGGCTACCAAAAGTATTTCTTGAGATCTTTATACATCTTCCCCGCTCCGGGATGTATTGAATATCTGGTTTTATGTGCTTCTTTAAGTACCATTTCTCTCACATCTCTAAACCTTGGTACCCAAATTCTATCAGCCCTATATCGGGTTCTGTCTTCCCGAATATTAAGATATTTCTCTAATCCTTTGGGTATCTCATTCTTCAACTTTCCTTCTTTTACAACCCCCTGTTGCACCTCCTTTATTTGAGTAGTAAGGTTAGTACGAATAATTATATTCATAGCTTTTACCCGTATAGGTTCTCTGTCCTTTCTACTCAAAGCGTCGGCTACCACATTCACCTTCCCTAGGTGGTATCGAATCTCAAAATCATAATCATTTAACAGTTCAATCCACCTGCGTTGTCTCATATTCAGTTGCTTCTGATTAAATATATGTTGGAGACTTTTGTGGTCGGTATATATAATACTTTTGACACCATATAAATAATGCCTCCAAGTCTTTAATGCAAAAACAACAGCACCCAATTCCAAATCGTGAGTCGTATAATTTTGCTCATGAATCTTCAATTGTCTAGACGCATAAGCAATCACCTTCGTTCGTTGCATTAATACACAACCGAGACCTTGCTTTGATGCGTCACAATAAATCACAAAATCATCATTCCCTTCAGGCAATGAAAATATAGGTGCCGTAGTTAGATTTTTCTTCAATAACTGAAACGCCTTCTCTTGTTCATCCTTCCATTCAAATTTCTTCCCTTTATGCGTTAATGCAGTCAAGGGTTTTGCTATTTTGGAGAAATCTTGGATGAATCTTCTGTAGTAACCAACCAATCCTAAAAATTGACGTATATGCTTCGGAGTTTTTGGGGTTTCCCACTTTTCAACGGTTTCGATCTTTGCCGAGTCCACCTGGATACCTTCTTTGTTCACTATGTGACCGAGGAATTGAATTTCTTCCAACCAAAATGCACACTTTAAAAACTTAGCGTACAGTTTTTCTTTCCTCAATACTTCTAGCACTTTTCTCAAATGTTCTTTGTGCTCTGGATCATTCTTTGAGTAAATAAGTATGTCATCGATGAAAACAATGACAAACTTGTCAAGATATGGCCCACACACACAGTTCATAAGGTCCATGAACACAGCTGGTGCGTTAGTCAATCCAAACGGCATAACCATAAACTCGTAATGACCATAACGCATCCTAAAAGCAGTTTTTGGAATATCATCCTCCTTTACTCGCATTTGATGATATCCAGAACGTAAATCGATTTTCGAATAAACCGACGAGCCTTGTAATTGATCAAATAAGTCGTCAATTCTCGGCAGTGGATAACGGTTTTTGATGGTAAGTTTATTCAACTCTTTGTAGTCAATACACAACCTAAATGTACCATCCTTCTTCTTGACAAACAAAATAGGAGCTCCGCATGGTGATGTGCTTGGTCGAATGAAACCACGTTCTAATAGTTCTTGCAGTTGGCTTTGCAGTTCTTTCATCTCGCTGGGTGCGAGTCTGTAAGGAGCACGAGCTATTGGTGCAGCTCCTGATATAAGATCTATTTGAAATTCAACAGATCGATGTGGAGGTAGTCCCGGTAATTATTTCGGAAATACATCGGGAAATTCTTTTGCGACGGGTACATCATTGATGCTCTTTTCTTCAGTTTGTACTTTCTCGACGTGTGCTAGAACAGCATAGCAACCTTTTCTTATTAGTTTTTGTGCCTTCAAATTACTAATAAGATGTAGCTTCGTGTTGCCCTTTTCTCCGTACACCATTAAGGGTTCTCCTTCTTCTCGTACAATGCGAATTGTATTTTTGTAACATACGATCTCTGCTTTCATCTCCTTCAGCCAGTCCATGCCAACTATTACATCAAAACTCCCTAACTCTACTGGTATCAAATCAATCTTAAATATTTCGCTACCAAGTTTAATTTCTCGATTCCGGCATATATAATCTGCTGAAATTAATTTACCGTTTGCTAATTCGAGTAAAAATTTACTATCCAACGGCGTCAATGGACAACTTAATTTAGCACAAAAATCTCTATCATATAGCTTCTATCCGCACCCGAATAAAATAAAACGTAAGCAGATTTATTGTCAATAAGAAACGTACCCGTAACAAGCTCCGGGTCTTCCTGTGCCTCTACCGCATTAATATTGAAAACTCTTCCGCGACCTTGTCCATTCGTGTTCTCCTGGTTTGGGCAATTTCTAATAATGTGGCCTGGTTTTCCACATTTATAACAAACTACATTGGCATAACTTGCTCCGACACTACTTGCTCCACCATTACTCATTCCGACACCATTTGTTCCTTTCGTTCTGTTAACCCCTGGTTCGTAGACCTCACACTTCGCCGCGCTATGACTATTTCCTTTACACTTGTTGCAAAATTTGGTGCAGAACCCCGAGTGATACTTTTCACACCTTTGGCATAGCTGCTTCTGATTGTTTTTGTTGTTGTGGTTGTTATTGTTGTTGGGATGATTGTTGTAGTTGTTGTTTTTGTTGTTGTGCCGTTTGTTGTAGTTGCGATTGATGTTGCGATTGTTGGGATAGTTGTTGTTGTATTGGTGACTCTTATCACCATTTTTCTCCCACTTTCTTTTGACTAGCTTCACGTTGGCCTCTTCGACCGCCTGTTCTTTAATTCTTCCCTCAATCTGGTTCACTAGTTTGTGAGCCATTCTACATGCCTTTTGTATGGAGGCAGGTTCGTGTGAACTTATATCTTCTTGGATTCTCTCCGGTAACCCTTTCACAAACGCGTCGATCTTCTCTTCCTCATCTTCGAACGCTCTCGGACACAATAGGCACAATTCTGTGAATCGTCTTTCGTACGAAGAAATATCGAATCCCTGTGTTCGTAACCCTCTAAGTTCTGACTTGAGCTTATTGACCTCGATTCTGGGACGGTACTTCTCATTCATCAAGTGCTTGAATGCTGACCACGGTAGCGCGTAAGCAGCATCTTGTCCCACTTGCTCTAGATAGGTATTTCACCATGTTAATGCAATACCTGTGAAGGTATGCGTAGTGTACTTCACTTTGTCTCCTTCAGCACACTTACTTATGGCAAACACCGATTCAACTTTCTCGGTCCACCATTTCAATCCGATTGGTCCTTCGGTCCCATCAAATTCTGAAGGTTTGCAGGTAGTGAATTCCTTGTAGGAGCATCCTACACGATTTGTTGCGCCGTTAGCTGTATTGCTAGATTCAGAGTTATTGTTGGTATGTAGCGCGGCCTGTACTGCAGCTATGTTTGAAGCAAGAAAGGCACGAAATTCCTCTTCGCTCATATTCAAGGTGTGTCGAGTAGTCGGTGCCATTTCCTTCAAAATAGTCAAATGAAACAAGTTAATCATACAGAATATTAAGAGTAGTCAATAGTATCTCGTAGCATAATATGAACTCATTTATAAAAGCTTTTTCCTCATACTAGCGTTTTATAAGTTTAAATTCGGGTACTACCTACCCGTTAAGTTCATACTTAGTAGCTAATATACAATTCAACTACTACAATTCCATATGAAAAACTGATTATAATAATATATCACATACAAATATTCTTCAAACTTACAACTTCGCTATATTACATATAACATGAAATATAGTACACTATGATACAGGACAGTTTTGAAGATAAATCTAGTTAATACGCAAGTTGTTCAGCAAAGGAAATAAAGACACGTAATTCATAAGTCCAGAAACAAGTCATGCATTCTGGTTTTACTAAGACGACTTCCCATCCTTGGTCTTGTGGAAAATAACCGTTATGACCATTGGCTAGGCAGCTTGTTGTAATGTCGTCAAAAGGACGAGGGTTTCGTAATGTTCAACAGCCCCGTAATAATCTAAAACCCTTGTTTCTCACCCCAACTACTGAATCCGTCACTTGTGGGAAAGTTTTATTTAAAAGCTGCAATCCGATGTTCTTTTTCTCACTTTGGTAAGAAGCGAACATCACAAACCCGTAAGAATAACATGCTTCTTTATGATGCATGTTAGAAGCTCTTTCTAATTCACGAAATCCTATGTTGGGATATGTTGAGTCAAAATAGGTTCTTAACCCGTAGCATAAAATTGCATTTGGGTTCCCCGCATTTAACGCTTTAAAGAAAACACGGCGTAACTTAAAGTCTCCCCAATGTGATATTGTAATGACCCGCACTTTTTCGATCGTTCTATACTTATAAGATTAATATTTACATAAATTAAACCTTACCAACATGATAAGCAATCCAAATTGATGAGACTTATGTTTTTGAAATGAGTTTTACACAACGTTTGACCGTCTAGTTTGACCGATGATATCATGAACTATACAATATATGATAATTATACGTTTGTGTATATATATGTATATATACATATTTAACATGATCCAAGAATGTTTTAATATCTCATTTTGTATTAATAACAATAAGTTATAAGTATATTTTGAAACTACTAACTTAAGTTTTCAAAACGATAACCATACGTAACGTTATTTGACATAAATACTTATGACCTATAATCTTTATACATATATCGTATAAGTAATGTATTTAATCACTTTTTAAGGACTTAAATACATAAAACAATATAAGTGTATTCACAAAAGATAGCTATATTTGAATTCTCATTCCATTTTTCACAAAATTTCTATACGTATATCTAGAGTACATGTACTCGTATCATACCTAGCATCTATACGTATTTACTATTGGTATATACACATCAAATCACCACCAACCAGCCCTTGTTCAATGCCTTATGTATAAGGTAACTACTTTTGTTATCTAGTATGACAATTTCACATGATTAAAAGATTTTTTCACAAAATTACAAACTTATACACCTTTTACATCACCATTTATACTCCATCCATTTTCAATTTTTGATTCATTTTTACCTCAAACCTCTAGCTAAAAACACACACACTTTTAAGAGTCTTAAACTCCATAACCATTCAGCTAATATCCATGAAGATCTAGCCATAAAAACATCACTTAATCACCATAAGAAAACTCTTACAAAAACACTTCAAGAATCCTTCCAAGAACACAAACTTACTTCCAATCTTTCATCCAATTCCATCACCCTTTTGGTTCTAGGTTCTTACTCCTCTTTTACAGCAATTTTGTCCAAGTAACTTGAGGTAGTAACTTTGTTCATAACCTTATTCGATTCATATATATATAGCTATCTTATTTTGTGGTATAAAATTTTAACAACAAGAACATAGTTTGAATGTTTTCAAACTTGTTTGCAAACTAAATAGATCCTTCTAACTTAACTTTTAAAATACTTCAAGACCTGTAATATAACTTAAATATATGCTAATTTAACAAGGTATAATTTGATTTTTCAAAGAACACCTTAAAAACTGTTTTTACGACGTCGGAGTGTAACCGGGGGCTGTTTTGGGTTGGATAATTAAAAACCATCTTGAACTTTGAATTGGAGGTTTATATTCTGAAAAAATGATATTTCTTATGAATATGATGACACATAAAAATTTTATGATTTAATTCAAAGTATAAGTATTTTTAGAAAAATGGTCATTAAATGATATTTTTGTAACAAAAATGATTAACTTCATAAGTTTCACTAAAGTTTGACCTATGATCTGTGATATCGAATACAAACTAAGGTATTTACAGTTCATAGTCTTAAAGAGGGACTCGATCCAAGGAAGTGGCAAGTTGAATCAACGAAAACGGAGTTGTAACGAAGAAACTATGACCAAAACGAGATCGGATATCTAAGACTAGTTTAGCTACGAAAATAATTGGAGAAAATTAAATAAATCACATCTTTTTAAAATAACATGATATTTTATATATATGTACTCATAATTTAATTTTATATGGTTCAGGATCACCCGTAAACAATACGAGAAGATTAATCATAAGATCCCATGATTGTACGCAACACGTCATTTGACAACACCGGTACTTTATGTACGCAACACGTCATTTGACAACACCGGTACCGTGGGTCAAGATTAATCTCGACCAATACATATATGATGGGGGTTTTTATTTATTTCATTGGGGGTTTATTAAACACCTAAAAATGAACCATTTAAAATTGAATTACTAACATCGGACTGCTAACTACGGACTAAGGAATTATTAAAAGTATTAAAAGTATTATAAGTATATATATGTGACGTTTGTTTAAAAAGAAAAGGTATTGATATATTATATATGGGTAGGTTCGTGATATCAATCGGAGACCAAGTCAAAATTACATATCTTCAAGACGAAAGTGAGTATATAGTCCCACTTTTAAACTCTAAATATTTCGGGATGAGAATACATGTATTTTATGTTTTACGTTATGGACACAAGTAACTGAAAAATATATTCTACGTTGAGTTGTACCACTGGCATACTTCCCTGTAGCTTGGTAACTGTTATTTACAGCGGTATTGTAAACGCGAATCCTGTTGATAGATCTATCGGGCCTGACAACCCCAACCGGACTGGACGACCAGTATTCAACGGTTGCACAGTACTTCGTTTCGTGACTACACTTGGTACGGTGTAGTAAGATTTCATAATAAAGGGAATATGCGACGTGATTAAATGTTAAGTATGGTTACCAAGTGCTCAACCACTTAGAATATTTTTATTAAAACGTTTATATATGAAATCTTGTGGTCTATATATATATATATATTGCTGCCGGCATTAAACCTATATCTCACCAACTTTATGTTGACGTTTTAAACATGTCTATTCTCAGGTGATAATTAGAAGCTTCCGCTGCAACATGTTGAATTTAAACAAGATCTTGAGTATGCATATTTGTGTCAAAAATAAAACTGCATATCGGAGGATTTGTAATGTAAAATATGCTAGAAATCGTATTGTTATCATCACATGTAAAGTTTGTAAGTCTAAGATTATCGTTAAACGATAATCATCTTTTTGTTGTCTAAAGCTTGTATTAAAATAAGAGTTATGGTTTGTAATGTAAAATAAATGCAGTTGTTCTTTTAAAAATGTCGCATATAGAGGTCAATACCTCGCAATGAAATCATACGTTATCTAACTCGTTCTTATGGTTAAGGACGGGTTATGACATGTGGTATCAGAGCAGTGGTCTTAGCGAACCAGGTTTGCATTAGTGTGTCTAACCGATAAGTCGTTAGGATACATTAGTAAGTCTGGACTTTGACCGGGTCTGATTTAAAAACCATTGCTTATCATTGTTGGTTAAAATTTATATGTAAATATTATGTAGTACTAATGGGTTAGTTGTTGTGTGATAGATGTCGAGCTCAAAACTTGTTATCACATTCAGCGACTCCGAACCAGAATCTTCAGATGGTGTTCCAGTCATTAACCTATCCGATGACGAAAATAATATCTTTGGGGAAGACTCACAAATTCCGGATGAACCGACTATAGAGAACCCGGAAAGTGAACCCGAGGAGGAAAGTGAACCCGAGGAGGAAAGTGAACCCGAGGAAGAAATACAGGAAATTACGAAAGACAAGTTCGAACTAGAAAAGAAACGAAAGGCTAATGAATTAGAAAATTCAAATCTTGAGTTTAATAAGGATGATGTGGCACCAACTCCACTAGACACTACCACCCCTATTCCCGCTATTCCTATTCGTTCTATCCCGGCATCCAGTTCTTCAGTCCCACAGCCAAAATATAGGCAGACAGCCAGGATAAGCGTTAAGCGATTCTTTGAACCTAAACGTCCTAGAAAATAGACCAAACTATGCGCTGCCGTATTAAACCATGGGATCATATAATGTTTTGTATAATATTATTAGTGTGGTTTGCTTAATGTTCGATGTAAGATAAGCATATGTAAAATAGTGAAGTGTGAAATGCAATAATTTTCCATGGTTAAGTATTATTTAGATGGTAGTAATTGATTCTGTACTAAGCTATTAAGTATGGACATTAACGGGTAGGTACTACCCTAGATATAATTATAAAACGCTAATAAGAAGAAAAGGCTTTTATAATAATACCTGGTTCATATTATTAATAAGCTATAATGTACTGTAAATATACACTACATCTATAATATTCCATGTGAATAATTATTTTCTTTTCATTCTTATTGAAGATTATGGCGCGATTGAACCGAATGACGGAACAAGAAATCCAGGAACTCATCAATCAGCGAGTGAATGACAGAATGTTATGGGTCGAGGCTGCAAGAGGTGCTGCAGTTAACCCAAATCCTCGTGTGAGGTGCACTTACAAAACTTTTCAAGCTTGCAAGCCCTCATCATTCAGTGGAACAGAAGGACCGATCGGTTTAACCCGGTGGATAGAAAAGATGGAGACTGTGTTTAAAATAAGTGGTTGTGTTGAAAAGGACATGACCAAGTATGCATCGTGCACTTTACAAGATAGTGCACTCACGTGGTGGAAAAATTATGTGAAGGCTGTAGGAGGAGATGTAGCTTATGATACTCCTTGGGAAGAATTCAAAACAATGTTAATCAACGAGTATTGTCCAAGGAACGAGGTTAGGAAGTTGGAAGATGAATTACGAAGCCTGAAGGTTTTTGGTACTGAAATCACCAACTACAATCAGCGATTCATGGAATTAGTTTTACTATGTCCTGAATTGGTTCCAACCGAAGAACGGAAGATTGAAATGTACAAAGATGGTTTGCCCAAAAAGGTCAAGGCAAATGTTACAGCATCGAAACCTAAGACAATTCATGAAGCTATAACCATGGCAAACGAGCTAATGGATCAGGTCATCATGGATAAGAAAGTATCCAATACTGATGTGAAGGTATCAGGTAACAAAAGAAAGTGGAATGGAAATTATGATCGAGGTAACCAACAACAATCTTTTAAGAAACAAGAAATCACGCAAGGTGCGGGTAGTGGTTTAAGCTTTGGTTATAAAGGACAAAATCCTTTATGCAACCGATGCCACAAACATCACTCTGGTTACTGTAATGTGGTATGCAACAAATGTAATCGAAAGGGTCATCTTGCTGAAGATTGTAGGGCTCTCGTTACAAATACAAATAGTACCAAGACTCCTGCCACTAATGCAAATAGAACTGCTTTGGCTACTGTTACTTGTTATGGATGTGGGAAACAGGGTCATTATAAGAGCCAGTGCCCGAATCCAGAGAAGAATATCGGACCTGCACGAGGGAGAGCATTTGTTATTAATGCTAGAGAGGCGTGTGAAGACCCGGAGCTTGTTACGGGTACGTTTACCATTAATAACTTATCCGCATCTATTATATTTGATACTGGTGCTGATAGAAGTTACGTGTGTAGAGACTTTCACGCTAAATTGAATTGTTCATCATTACCTCTAGATGCTAAGTACATGATTGAGTTAGCTAATGGTAAACTAATTAAAGCCGATAAAATTTGCCGTGATTGTAAAATAAATTTAGCCGGAGAAACATTTAAGATTGATTTGATACCCGTAGAATTAGGAAGTTTTGATGTAATAGTCGGCATGGACTGGATGTCCAAAATAGGAGCTGAAGTTGTGTGCGCCAAGAAGGCAATTCGCATTCCTCGTAAGGATAAAACGCCAGTAATGATTTATGGAGAGAAGGGTAACTCAAAGTTAAAACTCATTAGTTATTTGAAAGCTCAAAAGTGCTTGAAGAAAGGGTGCTATGCTATCTTAGCACATGTTAATAAAGTTGAAAAGAAAGAAAAAGAGAAGTGCATCAATGACGTGCCTGTGGCAAGAGATTTTCCTGAAGTATTTCCGGAAGAGTTGCCGGGATTACCTCCATTTAGATCTGTAGAATTTCAAATAGATCTTGTACCAGGAGCTGCACCGGTTGCCCGTGCTCCATATAGACTTGCACCGTCCGAGTTAAAAGAACTTCAGAGTCAGTTAAAAGAATTACTGGATCGTGGATTCATACGACCAAGTACTTCACCGTGGGGAGCTCCAATTTTATTCGTCAAGAAGAAAGACGGATCTTTCCGAATGTGTATAGATTATCGTGAATTAAATAAGTTAACTATCAAAAATCGGTATCCACTACCGAGAATTGATGACTTATTTGATCAACTGCAAGGATCATGTGTTTATTCGAAAATCGACCTAAGATCGGGTTATCATCAATTACGTGTCAAAGAAGAGGACATTCCGAAAACTGCTTTTCGGACACGTTATGGTCATTACGAATTTTTGGTCATGCCGTTTGGATTGACGAATGCGCCAGCTGTATTCATGGACCTCATGAATCGAGTTTGTAGTCCATATTTAGATAAGTTTGTTATCGTTTTCATTGATGATATTCTTATCTATTCCAAGAGTGAGCAAGAGCATGAACAGCATTTAAGGTCGATATTATAGTTGTTGAGAAAAGAACAGCTATATGCTAAATTTTCTAAATGTGCTTTCTGGTTGAAAGAAGTGCAATTTCTTGGCCACGTTGTTAGTAGCAAAGGAATTCAGGTTGATCCAGCTAAAATTGAGGCCATTGAAAAATGGGAGACTCCTAAAACACCAATGCAGATACGCCAATTTTTGGGTTTAGCCGGTTATTATAGAAGGTTTATTCAAGATTTTTCCCGAATAGCTAAGCCTTTGACAGCATTAACGCAAAAAGGGAAGAAATACGAATGGACCTCGGAGCAGGAGAACGCATTTCAATTACTAAAGAAGAAGTTAACTACGGCGCCTATTTTATCGTTACCAGAAGGGAACGATGATTTTGAAATATATTGTGACGCTTCGCGACAAGGTTTTGGTTGCGTTCTTATGCAACGGAAGAAAGTTATTGCATACGCATCCCGACAATTAAAGATTCACGAGCGGAATTATACGACGCATGATCTAGAACTGGGAGCAGTCGTGTTTGCATTGAAGATATGGAGACACTACTTGTATGGGGTTAAATGCACTGTGTTTACTGATCATAAAAGCCTTCAACATATTTTCGATCAAAAACAGCTGAACATGAGGCAACGTAGGTGGGTTGAGTTAATAAATGACTATGATTGTGAAATTCGTTATCATCCCGGGAAAGCGAACGTAGTGGCCGACGCTCTAAGCAGAAAGGAACGAGAACCAATTCGAGTACGAGCGATGAACATAAAAATTCGCATGAATCTCAACTCACAAATCAAAGAAGTTCAATGAGAAGCACTTACTAAAGAAAATATAGGAAATGAAATAATGAAGAAGTATGAGAAGCAACTCGTTATGCGGGAAGATGGAATTCGATATTTTGCAAATCGTATTTGGATACCAAAGTTGGGTGGATTAAGGAAGTTGATATTGAACGAGGCACATAAGACAAGATATTCGATACATCCTGGAGTTGGAAAGATGTACCAAGATCTTAAGACACATTATTGGTGGCCTAATTTAAAGACAGACGTTGCAACATATGTTGGGGAATGTTTAACTTGTTCCAAAGTCAAAGCAGAACACCAGAAGCCGTCAGGATTACTTCAACAACCAGAAATCCCAGAATGGAAATGGGACGTTATTACCATGGATTTCATCACGAAGTTACCAAAGACTGCCTGGGGATATGATACTATTTGGGTAATTGTTGATCGTCTTACCAAATCTGCACATTTCTTGCCTATAAAGGAAACAGATAGAATGGAGAAATTATTACGATTATATATAAAGGAAATAGTTTCAAGGCATGGAATACCTATTTCCATTATATCTGATCGTGATAGTAGATTTACCTCAAAGTTCTGGCAATCACTACAGGAGGCACTAGGAACTCGTTTGGATATGAGTACCGCATATCATCCGCAAACCGACGGGCAGAGTGAAAGAACAATTCAGACTCTTGAAGACATGCTCAGGGCATGTGTGATCGATTTTGGAAACGGATGGGATAAATATCTACCATTAGCAGAATTCTCGTATAATAATAGTTATCATGCGAGCATTAAAGCTGCGCCATTCGAAGCATTGTACGGAAGGAAGTGTAGATCTCCTATTTGTTGGAATGAAGTAGGAGATCGACAATTAACTGGTCCCGAGATCATACACGAAACGACTGAGAAGATAGTACAAATCAAGGAGAGATTGAAAACAGCCCGTAGTCGCCAAAAGAGCTACGCCGATGTCCGAAGGAAACCATTAGAGTTTCAGATCGGTGACATGGTTATGCTAAAGGTGTCACCTTGGAAAGGTGTAATACGTTTCGGAAAAAGGGGTAAACTGAACCCAAGATATGTAGGCCCGTTCAAGATCATCGAACGCATTGGACCGGTAGCTTATCGACTCGAGTTACCGCAACAACTCGCCGGAGTACATAATACATTTCACGTCTCGAACCTTAAGAAGTGTCTTGCAAAGGAAGACCTCACCATTCCTCTTGAAGAAATCCATGTCGATGAAAAACTACAATTCATCGAAGAACCAATCGAAATCATGGATCGTGAAGTTAAACGGCTCAAGCAGAGCAGCATACCGATCGTTAAGGTTCGTTGGAATGCTCGAAGAGGTCCCAAGTTTACTTGGGAAAGAGAGGATCAGATGAAATAAAAGTATCCACACTTGTTTCTCGATGACGCAAAATAGGTACAATTTTAAAATTTCGGGACGAAATTTATTTAACGGGTAGGTACTGTAATGACCCGCACTTTTTCGATCGTTCTATACTTATAAGATTAATATTTACATAAATTAAACCTTACCAACATGATAAGCAATCCAAATTGATGAGACTAATGTTTTTGAAATGAGTTTTACACAACGTTTGACCGTCTAGTTTGACCGATGATATCATGAACTATACAATATATGATAATTATACGTTTGTGTATATATATGTATATATACATATTTAACATGATCCAAGAATGTTTTAATATCTCATTTTGTATTAATAACAATAAGTTATAAGTATATTTTGAAACTACTAACTTAAGTTTTCAAAACGATAACCATACGTAACGTTATTTGACATAAATACTTATGACCTATAATCTTTATACATATATCGTATAAGTAATGTATTTAATCACTTTTTAAGGACTTAAATACATAAAACAATATAAGTGTATTCACAAAAGATAGCTATATTTGAATTCTCATTCCATTTTTCACAAAATTTCTATACGTATATCTAGAGTACATGTACTCGTATCATACCTAGCTTCTATACGTATTTACTATTGGTATATACACATCAAATCACCACCAACCAGCCCTTGTTCAATGCCTTATGTATAAGGTAACTACTTTTGTTATCTAGTATGACAATTTCACATGATTAAAAGATTTTTTCACAAAATTACAAACTTATACACCTTTTACATCACCATTTATACTCCATCCATTCTCAATTTTTGATTCATTTTTACCTCAAACCTCTAGATAAAAACACACACACTTTTAAGAGTCTTAAACTCCATAACCATTCAGCTAATATCCATGAAGATCTAGCCATAAAAACATCACTTAATCACCATAAGAAAACTCTTACAAAAACACTTCAAGAATCCTTCCAAGAACACAAACTTACTTCCAATCTTTCATCCAATTCCATCACCCTTTTGGTTCTAGGTTCTTACTCCTCTTTTACAGCAATCTTGTCCAAGTAACTTGAGGTAGTAACTTTGTTCATAACCTTATTCAATTCATATATATATAGCTATATTATTTTGTGGTATAAAATTTTAACAACAAGAACATAGTTTGAATGTTTTCAAACTTGTTTGCAAACTAAATAGATCCTTCTAACTTAACTTTTAAAATACTTCAAGACCTGTAATATAACTTAAATATATGCTAATTTAACAAGGTATAATTTGATTTTTCAAAGAACACCTTAAAAACTGTTTTTACGACGTCGGAGTGTAACCGGGGGCTGTTTTGGGTTGGATAATTAAAAACCATCTTGAACTTTGAATTGGAGGTTTATATTCTGGAAAAATGATATTTCTTATGAATATGATGACACATAAAAATTTTATGATTTAATTCAAAGTATAAGTATTTTTAGAAAAATGGTCATTAAATGATATTTTTGTAACAAAAATGATTAACTTCATAAGTTTCACTAAAGTTTGACCTATGACCTGTGATTTCGAATACAAACTAAGGTATTTACAGTTCATAGTCTTAAAGAGGGACTCGATCCAAGGAAGTGGCAAGTTGAATCAACGAAAACGGAGTTGTAACGAAGAAACTATGACCAAAACGAGATCGGATATCTAAGACTAGTTTAGCTACGAAAATAATTGGAGAAAATTAAATAAATCACATCTTTTTAAAATAACATGATATTTTATATATATGTACTCATAATTTAATTTTATATGGTTCAGGATCACCCGTAAACAATACGAGAAGATTAATCATAAGATCCCATGATTGTACGCAACACGTCATTTGACAACACCGGTACTTTATGTACGCAACACGTCATTTGACAACACCGGTACCGTGGGTCAAGATTAATCTCGACCAATACATATACGATGGGGGTTTTTATTTATTTCATTGGGGGTTTATTAAACACCTAAAAATGAACCATTTAAAATTGAATTACTAACATCGGACTGCTAACTACGGACTAAGGAATTTTTAAAAGTATTAAAAGTATTATAAGTATATATATGTGACGTTTGTTTAAAAAGAAAAGGTATTGATATATTATATATGGGTAGGTTCGTGATATCAATCGGAGACCAAGTCAAAATTACATATCTTCAAGACGAAAGTGAGTATATAGTCCCACTTTTAAACTCTAAATATTTCGGGATGAGAATACATGTATTTTATGTTTTACGTTATGGACACAAGTAACTGAAAAATATATTCTACGTTGAGTTGTACCACTGGCATACTTCCCTGTAGCTTGGTAACTGTTATTTACAGCGGTATTGTAAACGCGAATCCTGTTGATAGATCTATCGGGAGTGACAACCCCAACCGGACTGGACGACCAGTATTCAACGGTTGCACAGTACTTCGTTTCGTGACTACACTTGGTACGGTGTAGTAAGATTTCATAATAAAGGGAATATGCGACGTGATTAAATGTTAAGTATGGTTACCAAGTGCTCAACCACTTAGAATATTTTTATTAAAACGTTTATATATGAAATCTTGTGGTCTATATATATATATATTGCTGCCGGCATTAAACCTATATCTCACCAACTTTATGTTGACGTTTTAAACATGTCTATTCTCAGGTGATAATTAGAAGCTTCCGCTGCAACATGTTGAATTTAAACAAGATCTTGAGTATGCATATTTGTGTCAAAAATAAAACTGCATATCGGAGGATTTGTAATGTAAAATATGCTAGAAATCGTATTGTTATCATCACATGTAAAGTTTGTAAGTCTAAGATTATCGTTAAACGATAATCATCTTTTTGTTGTCTAAAGCTTGTATTAAAATAAGAGTTATGGTTTGTAATGTAAAATAAATGCAGTTGTTCTTTTAAAAATGTCGCATATAGAGGTCAATACCTCGCAATGAAATCATACGTTATCTAACTCGTTCTTATGGTTAAGGACGGGTTATGACAGATATACCCCACCTATCAAAGGAAAGCCTTTTATAAACTAAGGCATTTCTGGAAAGTCTTTCAAATGTTTGACAAGTTAATTTCGCCATAACTAAATGTGCTGATGAATTCTGACCGACTCTAGACAAGATTTCCTCAATCATATCCTCTGGTAGGTCTTCTAAAATATTCGGTTGTCTACCCTTAACGTCCATTTTGTTTTTATACTGTAAAATAGACAAGGATTAGATTCGTAATAACAAACAATACAAGCAATTTTTACATAGAACATAAAAGTACAAGCACACTACAGTACATTTATTACACAACATGTTCACACCCCTCTAATCTGAATCACTGGTTTCTTCTTCTTCGGACTTGGTTCTTTTTCCTAATCTTCTAGGGATTTATGATGTTCCTCTAATAGTAGTCGTCATTTTCCACATTGGTTTAGAAAAACCTGGTGGTTTAGAGGTTCCCGGGTTATTGTCACGATATTGAAAATACGGGTGTTGACAGTACATATAAAGTTCATCGGGGTCGGAATCAGATTTCTCTATTTTGATGCCTTTTCCCTTATTATTTTCTTTTGCCTCATTAAATTGGGTCGGGGTAATTTCTATAACATCATCGAAATCCTCATCAGGATCCGATTCATCGGAAAATTGGTAATTTTCCCAATATTTTGCTTCCTTAGCGGAAACACCATTGACCATTATTAACTTTGGTCCATTGGTTGAGGATTTTCTTTTATTTGACCGGTTTTCTGTGGTTCCTACTATTCCCTCCTCCGGAACCTCTTCTTCTTCCGGTTCCTCTTCTTCTGGTTCCTCTTCTTCCGGTTCCTCTTCTTTCGGTTCCGTTTCCTCTTCTTCCAGTTCTTTGGGAACTTGTGAATCTTGCCAATATATATTCGACTCTTCAATATTATTAGGTGAGTCAATGGGATTTGAGCTAGAGGTAGACATCTATCACACAATATCAAACATGTTAAGAGATTAATATATCACATAATATTTACATGTTAATAATATATAGTTTCCAACAAAAATGTTAAGCAATCATTTTTAAAGAAAAACACGGTCGAAGTCCAGACTCACTAATGCATCCTAACAAACTCGATAAGACACACTAATACAAATTTTCTGGTTCTCTAAGACCAACGCTCGGATACCAACTGAAATGTCCCGTTCATATTGATTATAAACGTTCCATATTAATTGATTTCGTTGCGAGGTTTTGACCTCTATATGAGACGTTTTTCAAAGACTGCATTCATTTTTAAAACAACCATAACCTTTATTTTATCAATAAATGTTTTAAAAATATTACGTAGATTATCAAATAATGATAATCTAAAATATACTGTTTACACACGACCATTACATAATGGTTTACAATAGAAATATATTACATCGACATATGTTTCTTGAATGCAGTTTTTACACAATATCATACAATCATGGACTCCAAATCTTGTCCTTATTTTAGTATGCAACAGCGGAAGCTCTTAGTATTCACCTGAGAATAAACATGCTTTAAACGTCAACAAAAAACGTTGGTGAGTTATAGGTTTAACCTATATATATCAAATCGTAACAATAGACTACAAGATTTCATATTTCAATACACATCCCATACATAGAGATAAAAATCATTCATATGGTGAACACCTGGTAACCGACATTAACAAGATGCATATATAAGAATATCCCCATCATTCCGGGACACCCTTCGGATATGATATAAATTTCGAAGTACTAAAGCATCCGGTACTTTGGATGGGGTTTGTTAGGCCCAATAGATCTATCTTTAGGATTCGTGTCAATTAGGGTGTCTGTTCCCTAATTCTTAGATTACCAGACTTAATAAAAATGGGCATATTCAATTTCAATAATTCAACCATAGAATGTAGTTTCACGTACTTGTGTCTATTTTGTAAATCATTTATAAAACCTGCATGTATTCTCATCCCAAAAATATTAGATTTTAAAAGTGGGACTATAACTCACTTTCACAGATATTTCCTTCCTCGGAAATAAGACTTGGCCACGGATCGATTCACGAACCTATACAAATATGTACATATATATCAAAGTATGATCAAAATATAATTACAACCATTTTTTATTATGTTTTAAAGATTTGAGTGTATTAAGTCAGCTGTCCTCGTTAGTAACCTACAACTAGTTGTCCACAGTTAGATGTACAGAAAATAAATCGATATATATTATCTTGAATCAATCCACGACCCAGTGTATACACGTCGCAGGCTAGATCACAACTCAAAGTATATATATTTTTGGAATCAACCTCAACCCTGTATAGCTAACTCCAACATTACTGCATATAGAGTGTCTATGGTTGTTCCAAATAATATATATACATGGGTCGATATGATATGTCAAAATATTTGCATACGTGTCTATGGTATCCCAAGATTACATAATATATTAGAATACATGTATAATACAATATAAGTTAGCTATGATATGATTTGTATAGATTTGTTAAACATTTCCCGTAGCTAAAAAGATCAAAAATATCCAATCTTGTTTTACCCATAACTTCTTCATTTTAAATCCGTTTTGAGTGAATCAAATTGCTATGGTTTCATATTGAACTCTAATTTAAGAATCCAAACAGAAAAATTATAGGTTTATAGTCGGAAATTTAAGTTACATGTCAATTACTAAAGAGGAAGTCATTTCTGTCGAAAGAACGACATCTTGATGACCATTTTGAAAAACATACTTTCACTCTGAAACCATAGCCTTTGATGATGTAAAATCTGCACTTTTGTCCAAACAAAAGTATGATGATGATGAACCGGAAGTTGCAGAAGGTTTAATGGCTAGGGGACGAACTCAAAAACGTGGAGAGAGCAGCCAAAACAAACCCAAGAAACATAGGTCTCAATACCGTGGCAAAAAATTCAAACAAAACTTTCAAGTATTGCAAGAAACCCGGTCACATGGTATCTGAATGCTACCGGCTAAAGAATAAACTAGAGCGAGAAGCTGCTGCAACTAACAAAGACAAAACAGAGAAATCGGCCGAAGCCACTGTTGCCGAAGGTGAAGGAGATGGTGATGTTTATTTGGCAATCGACTCTGAAAAATTCAAGGATGAATGGATCATAGACTCCGGATGCACTTTCCACATGACTCCACATCGGTCATGGTTTCATACATACGAATCCCACAATGGAGATAGTGTGTTCATGGGAAACCACTTGGTCTGCCATGTCGTTGGTAAGGGAAACATTCAAGTAAAGATGCATGATGGTCTCATTAAAACTTAGTTGGAGTCCGACATGTTCCCGAATTAAAACGAAACCTCATATCGTTGAGTACTCTAGATGCTAATGGGTACAAATACTCGGGTAAAGATGGTGTTATGAAAATCATTAAGGGTTCACTCGTGTATATGAAGGCTCTACAATCCGCTGGTTTATACATGCGGCAAGGCACCACCATCACTAGTTCGGCCAGTGTAGCTACTGCGAAATCTACCCCCTCTGAATCTAAACTATGGCACTATAGGTTGGGTCATATGGGGGAAAAGGGGATGAACATACTAGCTAAAAGAGGTTTATTAAATTAAAGGTGCAACCTTGATTTCTGTGAACACTGTGTTTTCGGCAAGCAAAAGAAAGTAAGCTTTGGTTCAGGACTACACACAACCAAAGCTCCTCTCGACTACCTACACTCTGACTTGTGGGGGCCATCACCCGTCACCTCACGTGGTGGAAAGCGATACATGCTTACCATCATAGATGATGTTGGTTGAATGTTGGTTAATGAACTAAACGACAAACTTAAATATGATGATTAACCAAAGAATATGTTTTGATGATGACACATACATATGTATAAGTGATGACCGACATCTTAACATAAAATACGCAAGGTCACTAATCCATATATTATTTGGCAAATGACCAAGTCAAACATAGCTTAAAGAATAGAATTAAAGTTCAGCTAAATACACGGTCAAGGTACGGTCGACCGCACAGCCAGCCGTAGAACCACACACTGAATTGCAACGCAGTTTTGTGAAAACAAGTTGGACGGTCGCCACCACGGTCAACCGCAGTGCAACTGCAGTTTTCTCTGTTACCAATTTTGAGCAAATAAAGTTTGACTAGTTCCCGACATCTATAATTCATGAAACTTTTCTCAACATGCTTAGAATAGATGCCTTCTTAATACTCAATTAAGTTTTGGTCATAAAAACACTAATTGTGGTTAATTACGCCTAATGACATCTTAATGACAAATTAACCAAGATTAGGCTTAACACATAAGTGTTAAATAATAACTTGTGATCTTAAATCTTATCTAGACATCCTTAGTATGATCATCAAGTACCAACACAATTAAGCCAATGTCACTAGAACAATAATTGATATTGAAAATTACTTAGTGGTTAATTAAGGCTAAATGAGGAACAATGCTCTCAAGTGTAACTAGTAAAGACTTGTAATCCTAAAATACACTTAGATACATTTAGGATGGTCACCAAGTCCCAACTATAGATTGCTCTTACCTTGTGCATGTGTTGGACATTAATGTGTGCTTACACATTAATCATGCAATATGTTATATTGCAAGTAAGCTTACTAAAAGCTTAAATTATAAGTTGTGCAAATATCTATATGATTGATCTTATAGTAACTATATCTTGCTATGTGTGAGTATTACTTGCAACTTGCTAATATGTTTAATACTCATAAATTTATCAACTTGATTAACATGCTTGCTATGTGCTTACTAGTTAGGATTCAAGTAACTAGTCTACTCCAACAAATTTAGTGTAAATTGGTTTACAATGAAATTATAGTCAATTGTCTATTGGGTCTAAGTAACTAAGTGTGATTGCTTATTCAAGAATGACTTAACTTTGATGTCTCTAAATACTTCAAGATTATCTTACAAAGACATCATTCAATTAATCTCTAACTAAACCCAAATGGAACATATTTTGTGATTAATTGAAACTAGGAAGTTAATGACATAGTGACTAGTCTTTTGAATTGAACCAAAGACATTAATGTGACTAACTAAGTCTTGACCAATCTGAGATTTCCCAAAATATCAATCAAGACACTTTTCCAAGAATGTTGGGTTTACCACTAATGGAGTGTTATGTCACTTTCATGCAATAAGACCAAATCTCACGCACTTAATGCATGTAGTACTTGTATAGGATGTTTGGTTTCTTTTGCAGGTGCTAGAAGGAGTAAAGGTGCCAAAATGTGGTGTTCAAATTTGAGTCAAACGGCTATACAACGGATACTAAATTTGGACTGGAGCACGCACGGTCGAACCACGGTCGACCGTGATGGCAACCGTGTGTCAACGGCTACTTTTTGAATCTCACTATAAAAGGCAAACATTAAAGAGCATTTGAAGCTGACCCTCTTGAATATTTCAAAGGCTTATTTCCAGAGATCACAAGGGCTCTAACTACTACTCAAATGTGATCAAGCAAGAGAAGATTCTATGATCTTATAAATATAGAATTTGGTTGTTGTAAACTTACTAATCAAAATCATTAATCTTATGAGTTTACTTAGTGTAATGTATGTCCTAGTATTGTCTTAGGATCATCATTACAAAGTGTATAAGTTTTGTAACTTCAATTAGTAGAAGCATAGGCTAGCTTAGTGATCTACTTCCTTAAAGGGACTTAGGAAGTTGATTAATCTCATTTGGAGATTAATACTTGTCCAAGGTGAAGACAAGTTGATCTAGGTTGGATTTGATTTTTCAAAGGGATAGAAAGATTAGGTTTTTTGTCTACCAAAGAAGTTGAAGACTTATAAATCGGATCTCCACCGAGTTTGAAGAAAAGTGCTTAGTGAAGCAACAAATCCTGATTAGTGTAATCGGGGAGTGGATTAAGGTGGATTAGTTAACATCCACCTGAACCACTATAAATTCGTGTGTCTATGTTCCTTACATTACTTCATTTATTATTTTGAACATATACACTACACATATCAAGTTTGAGTTGAATTGGTTGATCAAAGTTAATCGAATTTGGTGATCAATCGAAAAAGTGTTAAAAACGTATCAAGTAACTATTCACCCCCCTCTAGTTACTTATAGATGATTTTTCCCGAAAGGTATGGTCGTTCTTTATAAAAACTAAAGATGAGGTGTTTGATACTTTTAAGGAGTGGAAGGTTCTGATTGAAAACCAAACCGAAAAGAAAATTAAAGTACTTCGAACCGATAATGGTCTCGAATTCTGTAGGGAGGAATTTAATGCTTACTGCGAAAAGAAGGGATCGCTAGACATCATTCTCTGGTATGAACCCCACAACAAAACGGGGTAGCCGAAAGGATGAATCGAACGATAATGGAAAAAGTGAGATGCATGCTTTCTCATGCGAAGCTAGAAAAGAGTTTTTGGGTTGAAGCCGCCACAACTGCAACCTACCTAATAAATCGTTCTCCTCATCGCTCACTAGAAGATAAGATTCCCGAGGAGCTGTGGTCAGGTAACCAACTTAAATACTCTCTTCTCCGAGTGTTTGGTTGTCCCGTCAATGTACACATTAGTGAAGGGAAATTGGCTCCACGAGCAGTGAAATGCGTGTTCTTAGGCTATGGTTCCGGGGTAAAAGGCTATCGTGTTTGGTGCCCGAACCCAAAATAAAAACGAATAATTTATAGTCGAGATGTAATGTTTAATGAAGAAGCACTCTTAAACCCGGAATCAGATTATCAAAACTCGAAGCCACCAGACCGTGAGACGGACACTGCTACGGTTAAGGTGGAGCTCGAAGTTGAGGAAAAGGGATCCGAAAATACTCTAAACAGCTCGGTACCAGAATTAGACAATCAACACATTCAACAGTTAAATCAACCTGATTACTTACTGGCCTGAGACCGAGATAGAAGACAAATCAGTAGGCCCGCAAGGTTCAGTGCTTATGAGTGTAATCTTGCAGCATACTGCTTCGCCATTGCCTCTGATATCGATCATTTAGAACCCAAGTCATATAAGGAGGCCATATCTAGTGTGGGTGGTAATAAATGGGTTGCTACTATGCAAGAAGAGGTAGAGAGTCTTCACAAAAACGAAACTTGGGATATTGTTAAACTTCCCACAAACAAGGTGCCATTAGTTGCAAATGGTTGTTCAAAATAAAGGAGGGAATACCCTGTGTCGAAAACAAAAGGAATAAAGCTCGTTTTCTGGTGTGAGGGTTTGATCAGCGTGAAGGTATAGATTTTACAGAAGTATTTTCTCCGGTTGTTCGCCACACATCCATACGCATTTTACTCTCTATAGTAGCATTGTTGGACTTAGAGTTAGAGCAAATGGATGTTAAGACAGCCTTCCACCACGGGAATCTTGAGGAAGAAATATATGTGCGACAACCTGAAGATTTCGAAGTGCCCGAAAAAGAAGACTATGTGTACAAACTCAAGAATTCCCTATACGGCTTGAAACAATCACCGCACAATTGGTACCGTAGATTTGATGCGTACATGTTAGGTCATGGGTACTCACGTAGCAACTATGACGATTGCGTATACTTTAAAAAATTCAATGATGACTCGATGATATACTTGGTTTTATACGTAGATGACATGCTTATTCCATCATCTAAGGTATCTCATGTTTTGGAATTAAAAGGGCAATTAAACAGGGAGTTCGAAATGAAGGATTTGGGTCCTGCGAAACACATTCTAGGCATGGAGATAAGGCGTGATAGACAGGCTGGGAAATTAACCATCTCACAAGAAGGGTACATTCGTAAAGTGCTAGAACGATTTAATATGAAGGAGAGCAAACCCATACATACTCCACTTGCACCACACTTCAAGATTTCTGCTGATCAATGCCCAAAGACTATCAAGGACTTGCAATACATGGCTTCGGTTCCTTATGCAAATGCGGTCGGAAGCTTAATGTATGCTATGGTATGTACACGTCCGGACTTGGCGCACGCCATTACCATTGTGAGTCGATATATGCATAATCCGGGCAAGTACCACTGGGAGGTAGTCAAACATATACTCCATTATTTAAAAGGTACAAGCAACATTGGGTTATCTTTTGAGAAAGGTCGTGCACGAAGTCTCGGTGTTCAAGGTTATGTCGATTCGGACTATGGTGGTGATTTAGACAAAAGAAAGTGTCTTTCCTCTTACATATTCTCTCATTGTGGTGCTGCTATAAGTTGGTACTCATCACTACAATCTTTAGTTGCACTATCCACAACGGAAGCCGAGTATATCTCAAATACCAAAGGTGTAAAAGAGGCTTTATGGATTCGAGGTATGATTGGCGAATTGGGATTACCTCAAGAGGTCCTTACGGTATATTGTGACAACCAAAGCGCCATACACCTAACAAAGAATCATAAGTTTCATTCCAAGACCAAACATATTGATGTTAGATATCACTTCGTGCGAGACATAGTTGAAAAAGGTTAAATAATTGTGGGGAAAGTTCACACAAGCGAGAACCCGGCCGACATGCTTACAAAGGTTCTACCACCAACTAAGTTCAAGCATTGTCTTGACTTAGTCGGTATCACTTATACATAGAAACCCTTCGGGGTGCGGCAACAGTAACAATTGATTGGAGGCGTTTTGGCTCAAGGTGGAGATTTGTTGTATTGTGATCCAATTCCACCTCCTCTTTTATTGGCTAGACTTGCTCCTCAAGTGAAGGGAATAACCGTATTCATGGGTGCACATAAGGAGTCCTATTTTATGCATAATTACCATTCCTTATTACTTTACAATCCTTGACCCATTCATATTGTATGCATATATATATATATATATATATATATATATATATATATATATATATATATATATATATATATATATATATATATATATATATATATATATATATATATGCTACCTCCTGGCCGATTGAATTATTCACATACATACCAAATTGCTTACTGTCATTATGCTATTCCAACAGTCAAAACACTGTTGGATCCATTGTAATTAAGTTTTATATAGTGGAACGTTACTAGTTGCCCGTGGTTTTACTTCCATTAATTTGGGAGGTTTCTACGTAAATCTTGTGTTTATATCGCATTCCTTGTATTACTTGTGTTGCATATCGATTATAAGAACAACACGGGGCTTAGTAAAATTGTATATTTCTATAATTGTAAGGGACTTGATCGAATATCTTATCTCATACCAATGCTACACGAATGACAACAGACTCGACAACATTCACAATCTTCTCGAGATGGTTACTCTAATTCTCAAGCTCCACTTCAAATCTACTAAAATAGCTTGACCAATCGTGATTCGTACCAAGTCGAGTTCAAGTAGCTGAGCTCGAACACCCCATTCTACATTCTTAGACAACTATAAATTTCAAGCATGTTACAAACTAAACAAAATGATTTTATCGACTCATACAATACACCATCAAAATAGAAGTTGCTAAAAAGAAACAAGAACAACAACCAATTCTCTAAATTGAATTTGTGAATTTACACAAAGCCTCCTTCACCATGCAAACTACCAAAATCTACAACATTCTTCACTATACCCAACTAATACCCAATGTATAATGACAATGATTTCCAAGTCAACTAACAAACGTCTAACATTAATCAAATTAATTAATACCCATTGCAAAATAAAGATGAAATCTAACTCGTTATCAGCAGTCAAAAGAATCATCATCTTATGAGGAGAGCCAGTAAACCGGCTTCTTTATCCGCACCAAGAGTTAACCAGAAACACACAAAACAACTGTAACGTCACCAGTTGTGTGGTACTTCAGTTTATGTGAGCATGTACAAATCTATAACTATAAATGTGCTCCAAAGTCCCATAGATGAACAGCGTTGTCGCTGCTGCTTGCAGCAGCGGCATACCGTTCATCTGCAATCAATGCAGTTACATCCACCCCTGTCATTTCTCTTAAAACATACAAGTACGCTCCACGATCCAGCTCACAAACTCTAATCCCACCCCCACCGTAAATAAAAGAGTAACCACCGTTTATGCAACCCAACAAAAAGCCACCATGAGCCCTGAACCGACACATTTCCTGTAAACTACTCACGTGCCGTATATTAGCTACACCCCTACTATTTACAAACACGAGAGCCTTGTCGTAAGCATCAGCTGCACCCACATTTATCCGTCTCCCAAACTCTTCTTCTCCTAATATCATTTGGTTTCTTAAATCAAATACAATAAACCTGCTGCTTGTGAAACCTACTGCCAGATCATCGCTTGTTATGCGGATACGACCTACGTGCTCAGTTAGGTCTGTTAATAAGTGCCAACCAAATACAGCATCTGGGTCCGTTAATGTGCCACCAATGAACACAAGTTCTTCGGTATTACCATTTCGTACATGGAAAGCACGGTTTGGAACACCTAAACATTCAAAATTTGTGAGTTTAGCATTCATTGTTTAGATTCAAAAAAAATTAGTATAAAAAATCTTACTTTTTCACATCAAGTTATCATACATTTGTTGTATGATAACCAAACTAATGAAAAATTACTAACGACTAATGAAAAACAATGATAACCAAAACTAATGTAAAATAACTAATGACTAATTAATGAAAAACAATGTATGCGCATGCACGTGCGTGTAGTTATAAAACTTTGGTTACTTGAGTATAAGTTTCTTGATTATGGTGGCCTATGCATACATTTTCCCAAATCAAAAATATGTGTAGCATCAAATTACATATTTCATTACCTGCGTAAAGCCCGACCCACCACTGGTTACAACCAGTAAAATCCACTAGTACGCCATCAGTGACCACGTCCCCTAAGTGGGCCCTACGTGGAGCTCCTGGTAGGTTGATAGAAGCAACGTGAATATCACCATCAAGCGAGGCAAAAACAAGCCTGTTATCCATAAAAAAGATCCCAGAGACGGCACGTGAGAAGGGGCCTAAGTGGTTACGTTGTTGCGGGTGGAATGTAGACACGTGGAGCCTTGTGGGGAGATGGAATACGCGAACCGAACCGTCCGAAAACCCCGCCGCAAGATGGTAATCGGAGAGTGCAAGGCGGCGACAAGAAAGGGTACCATTGTTATCGTTATTATTATCAGTTGGTGGGAAATGCAGGATGGTGTAGATATACCTTTGGGCAAGGAAGTTTCTAGAAGTTCGATGGCGGTAAATATATTCTTCATGCCAAGTGGGGTGCAGTAGCTGGTTACGATGCCAAATGCGACGTGTAAGCGTCTGCCAAAGGAGGTCAGATTGCGATACGGTTCGCCAAGTTCTACAAACCTGCATTGAACACCCAAATTTATGAGTAACAAAATGTAGGAACGATTAAACAGTATTAATCGATCTAATCTTCAATATCGAGTGTGGAATAACTCGATATTGGGTTTTATATCAAAACGACTCAAATACGAATGATCTAGACAAGATAAATACTTTTAGATGTTGTAGATCGATAACCATAAGTACTAGACCTGCAAGGAATCGAAATCACAGCTAGGGTATATTTTAGGTTCGTAACCCTAACAATGAACCCGAAACTTTCAACATATAAGGTGCAACCGTGCGGTTGCACTTGTACCCGTACGGATGCAACCTGCATCCGTGCGGTTACACACACAGTAAATATATTCACTTTAAATGCTAATTAATCGATCGTATACGTAATAGTACACATTAACAACTAACAATCGATTATCCAAGTACTTACTAAGTCTTAATACACACGAATACGCTATAATGAACTCGGGACTTACTTTCATGCACCAACACAAAATAGATAAATCCAACATTACATAAAAACAACAATATGCAGATTAACTATTTAAATTTTACCATCTATTCTCTATTCTCTATTCTTAGTATATAACAATTATTATATGAGTCGATCTAAATTTGATGTGAAATGACAAATATAGGTCCAGATTTGGCATTCTGCTTTGAGATATATTTTCAACTACAAAAAACATATTTACTAGTAGTATATATTTATTTACAACACAAGATTCAAGAAATACGAAGAATTAATACTACTGTAGTAATTTATGCAGGAGTAAACAAAATAAGTTTGATCAGATAGAATAATACTTTAACAGGCATAGGGGGATCAATATCCTATACGACAAAAGGAGAGTTCATGCACTACATAACAGACATGCAGAAAGTTAATAGAGATATAATATAAGTATTATAAAAAAGAAAACCTTGCTTAATAAAAATAAAAACTCTGTATTTATAACCCATACACTGTCGAAACGAGGAGTGTTTCATACATAATTAAAACTTCCTCGTCTATCAATCATCATTAATTCAGGTTACTAGTCTAGTGATAATCAGTTATCGGTCGGGACCTTGCAATACTAATCGATCAAGTCGGACACTAATATGAATTTTCACATTGATTGTGTTTGACCGACTAAACGAGACATCAACAACTTTGACCGATTAAATTGGTCAAGTCGGTGACAAATCGGAACTAGTCCAAAATTCTGACTAATCGTAGATTATTCGATTTATCGTGAGACTTGTACAACTATGTCATAACTGTATGTCATCAGAGCCGTCCTGTTATTTCTATGGTTCTGTTTAATAAATAAAAGTGGATCTTTTATATAAGAGAGTTTTTCATATACGATAATATTAAGTTCAATAATACTAAAAAAAAACGTCATAAATACTAGTATCAACTAAAGTAAAGCTGTAGAAACATAATATCAAATCAAATGAACCTAGGTATGTAATGTCGCGCTGTAATTTTTTGGGCCTTTTTGGATATTGAGCGATGGCTTTGCACGCCCCAATATCCGGCCCTGTATGTCATAATCATAGATCAAGTCGTACACTAACTATCGGGTTTCCGCGTGAGCATTCCATGTGGTTTTCATGACGATCTGGTCCGTTGGGTTCTGGTCCATGCGGAGCTGAAGGTTTGTTTGTTTCAGTTGCTTCTGTTCGTTGGCCTTTGAGGAGTGGTGGATTTAGTGGTCGGTTGTGGGGTTTTTAGATGGGGCACGGTGATTTTCGTGTTTTATAGGTTCCGATGTTCGGTTTTGGTTGCTATAGTGACGTCTATTAGTTCCACGTTTGCTTACAATATTTGTAATGTTTGGTTTAGTTTCGGTTAATCCTGAAAGCTGGATTGTGTTCGGTACTTACGTAAAACCATCAATGTTAGTCCTTTGTTGCTATAGTGATGTGTATGCCAGAGTGCGAAGTCGATTAAACAAGAATCAGGAGGGCAATTCTCGTGACAGGAATACTTGAGCTTGCGTTCGAGAAAAGGTCTCGCGACCATAACACATGTTGAGATCGCGGACTGCTAACAGGAGTCAAGTTGGTTTGGAACTCAAGGGGTCTTGCGAGCCTAATGTTTCTCGCGATCGCGAGATTGTGCAAGGGCGCAAGAAATTTGAAAGCAATTAGGAGTCTTTGTTGTGTTGTGTACTAACTCGTTTAGCAATATATATAGAACCCCATGTAACAATGATTGTGTACACAAAATTAATAGTAAATAATCCTTTATTTGCGCTCATGAAGTAAACTCTTCTCCGTGTTTGGAGTTGAGATATAGCCACGGATATCACTTGATAGTTAAAGATTAATAATTTAAAATTAAATCATTATTGTTATAATACCAGTTCTTGGGTCCTGCTTTAATAAGCTTGGTAATAAATAATCAATTAAACAAGATATTAACGATAAAATTGTATAGTAAATATCTTATTTAATTGATTACTCGATTTATTATTGGGACCTTATATATTCCCATCCGTTTTATTACAAGTGACTTCACATCGTTTTAGAAAATTTCATTAACATTATTCATCACCAATAAAATATACTCTCTTCAGTATAATTTTTTCTGATTGGTTAAAATACAAAGTTGATGCTTGAAATGAAATATGTCAAAAATAGTAAATGTAGACATTTTTTTGGACATCAGTTTAAGATCACCAAGGGGAGACTAAACCACCTACGCGTTCATTTCCCGTAGTTGGATAACCCGCCCCCAGCTACTGTCATGGAGGAAACCCGAACCACGTTCATTTTTCTTTACTTAAATTATTTACTCCTAGTTAATATAAATTAACTAAAAAGTAAATAATAAAATAAATAATAACTATTTTCTCTCTTCAAAATACTGGAACTTGAAACGACTTCCCCACTTTATAACTAGTTTTTCAATGTCCAGCCTAAATCACCAATTAAGAAGACAGTGAATGACACTAAAATTGACAATGAACAGGTTTTAGTGGAAATATCATTACCTTTAAAAAAAAATAAGAGAGAGAAAGTAATGTCAGAATCAATGCTCAATGCTCGGAGAATAAGAAAACACAGCTTTGTTTGTTTGTTTCTTTCTTTCTTTTTGCTGTGTGTATTGTAATTGTATGTATAGTACTACGTACATGTGTAGATCACCTGATGCCTACCTAGTGTCACTGTTACTACTAGCTCTAGGTCTTTTTTTTCTTTTTGGTATTAAATTAAATAAATGTATATACACTTTACTAGTGTTTTGTCATGTCCTCTTATATATTATGCTTCTTACTTCTTACGGAGTATAAAGTATTTACTGCTGCCACAACTACTACTCCGTATATAGAATCACATTGTGCATGCTATGGTAGTACTTTACTATTACTCTAATAAGGCATTAACTAATTTTAAAATACATAATCCTTTGTTCTATTGCCTTTTCTGGGTTTATTTCCAAAGTAGATATAAAATTGGTACAAAACATTTTAATTTTAATAGTATAAATAATAAAGAGCAAATGAAGGATGTGGGACAACCGAACAAGGTACACAAAAAGGTAAAAACAGAGGATGAAAGAAACAAATTATATTATGATGTATAACATAGAAACCATAGCTTTCCATGTACCAAAATATACTACAGTATTTTAGTTACAAACATGACAACTTGACTATTTTGTGTATGTCAAGAACAACACAAAAAGGTCAAAAGCCAAATTACTTTGAAAGCGACAAAGTGTGGGTCTTAATTTGTGTTGGACATAGATCTTTAGTCAAAACTTTGACCCCAACGTGGCTTTGGACAGAGACCACTTTCTAAAAGCGACGATACTTTTTCTTTGTTTTGTATTATTACTTCATCGATCTCAATCTAATTGTTTACAAATAAAAATTACAGTATATATTTTAAAAAAAGAAATATATATTTTCAAAAAGTAAAGTGATGATACTCACACATTAATTTTTAATCTATCTACAATTTTATCTCATAAATTCACAATTACTATGTATAACCCTAAATTAATTTAGGAAATTAAATTTATATTAGTATTCTAAGTATAATTAAAAGTATAATAGTAAATTAAATGTAGATGGATCAAAAGTGGTGTGTAGGGATCACCTCCTTTTAAAATATAGTACTCTGTATTAGTTTTAAAATATTATTATTATATTGTACTTTTTATTTAAATTAAAATTTTATCCATAATTTATAATCTACGTTATTAACATTAACTCATTATTCTTATTTATTTATAGAAGTTGTTTATTAATTTGGAACCAACCAAAATAAAAATAATCCGAAGTATTATTAAATTGAGACAAAGGTAGTAATTTTTCTTTTAGTAAATACTACAATAAACAAGTATATGTGGCTTGTCCTTATGATTACTGTTAATGTAATTCTACTTATAAGTGACAGATTAAGTGAAAAAGAAGTATCAATTTTATTTACTGAACTAAAAATTATAGAGATCATTAAGTAGAAGGTAAACAGACCCTTATTATTTTTCATTTATAATATCACATTAAACCAAAATAAATCTTACAAGTTCAAATCTTAGAATGTACGGTTGGACAAAATTATAGAACGTAAGTGATAAAAACTCAAGTTTTAAAAAAACAAAAATCACAGTGGGTGTGCTATAAAAGGTAGTTGAAGCCACAATCAATTGGATGACAAATCCAAGTTTATATTTTCATAGTTAAGTAATTCAACTTGTGATATGACATACATTTGACTATTGTAGAAAGAATATCTTCAGCTTGTAAACGTATATGTAGATTAAAGTAGTTTGTCTTTTCGAATCGTTCAATTTAAAATTATCCAAGTATTACCTAAGCCTATGTTTAAGTACATACCTTTTTTAAAAAGAAAAAAAGAAGGTAAGAAAGAAATGTTATTATAATATAGAGAGAAATGATAAAGATAAGAGTCTCTTGGGTAATGATCCAGAAACAATATGGCCAAAAAACTAAACAATAAAAATAAAAAGAATAAAAATGAGTTTTAATTCTTTCATTCCCAAGAAAGTGGTGGTCAAAAGCCACACAATAAAAAGTATTGTCTCTCTTTGGAAAGAAGAAGCCAACCTGCACCTTCCCATCTACTATCAACTTGTAACTAATTAATTAAATAACCCTTCAGAAAATGTCACGCCGAGCCCATCATTTCTTATCTTAAACTTTATAGTAACATGTAAAACATTCAAATATTATTATGTAATTTAATTAAAATACCCAAAAGTTAAATGGCAAATATTGTTTGTTTCACTTTCTATTGCTTGTAAGAGACATAAGATCTTTAAGTGTTATTTAAGTACGGAGTATCATTTTTGGTAATTATGATTTGTTCTAAAAATTAGTTTTCTGCGAGGTTGGAGAATTCGGATTTAGGGGAGATCTCGTTTGGACTTTTTAGGAAGATCTCGGCATCTCGGAATAATCTCGGAGAGATCTCGGACGTTGACTTACTTTGACTTTATAGTCTTTTTAATATAAATATGCATAAAAACATAAATATATGAATATTTATATAGGTTTTTACGAGATTTTACAAAAATATCCGAGAAATGAGCGAGAAAATCTTAGAAATTACGAATTTTACAAGAAAATATTACAAATTAGCAAGAAAATCCGAGAAATCGTGACTTTGACTAAGTTTGACCCCGTTAACCGAGAAATCTCGGGAGATGGACATCTCGTCTCGGTTGACTTCTAAAAACGAGATCTCGGGGGAGATCTCGGGAGATTTACAACACTGGTTTTCTGGTAAATAATCAATAACGAGTTAAGAGAATATGGAGTGCACGGTCAAAAATTTTAAATGCTACACAAAATAATCAAAAGTAACATCCCAATAGATTTCCATGCCAAAAGTCGCAACGATAACCTTTTCCAGCCAAATGAATGGTTACACCATTTGATATTTTGACCGAATATAATTGTTTTTTCCAAAAAAAGAAGAAAAGACAGTCTTGTGTACTTTCATTCCAAACAAAACATAAATATTACGTAGTAATATTCTCATTAAGACTCTGATTTGAATTGTTTTTGCTTACGATCTAATTGAATTTCATTTCTTATTCCAGTCAAAGCTTGTAAGAATCGAATTACTTAATTAGCAGAGATGAAGTTGGTGACTTTGAAGTTTGAATAATGGTTTTCTTTCAGACTTCTCGCACCATAGACAACCGTGATGCTCAACATAACAATAACACCCACACACAGGGTTCTAGGCAGTGTTAGTTATAAATGATCGCCATGCATAATAGTTACGTTTATCACATAGACCTTTAAGTCAAGTATGTGTTACTCGTCGATCGATATGATAGTAAAGTATCGATATGATAGTAAAGTGTTTAGTTATAGGTTAATTATAAAATTACATGCAGTTAAAGTTGATTTTATCCTAGACCTAAGGTGCAAAATTTAAGTATGTCTAAAATAATAAAATTATAGGATACATAAGAACATATGACTAGATACATAAATAAAAGGGTACAAATAGATCAACAGCAAGATCTATGTACAGACCTATTACTAGAATTTACTTGCTTTTTTTTTTTTTTTGAAAGGCACTAGAATTTACTTGCTGTGTGATACTTTAGTGGTACTACCCTACTACAGTACTTAAGAATAAGAATGACCTATATACCTCATATATTCATTCATTTTCTATTCTCTTCAACTGAAACTACAAATGGATTTCATATAATGCATTGATTAAATTAAATTAGAATTATACTCGGATACTCCGTATAATTATATATTTCCTTTTTCGTTAATTAATCAGTAATTTTAATTAATAATTGATCTTTATAATTGTTTGCGTTATTTTTTGAGTTGATTCAAATGATAAAATAATAAATTACCGGTTCCATATGTTATTTGATCGGTGAAAAGAATAAGTGAACAAATTTAAGAGTGCATGTTTACACTTTGATGAGAAAATTAGTATTGTAATTAACAATTTGCATATATGGTCTTCCTACATCATCAAGAAATTATATAACCTCCATAACTATCCTAAAATCTTATAAATGATTTTGTTTTTCTCATATCAATCAATATCAAATATCAAAAAAAAAAAAAAAAAAAAAAAAAAATCAATATCAAATATCAATATTGTTATATCTGATACTCCGTATTCTGTCAAAATAAATAAATAACTCTTTACAATAAGTCTTATTTATTTAACTAACTTAGGTTTTATTTATACTTATATTAGTTTAAAACAAAAACACATATCCAGTATGTTCAATGACAAATGCGAATGAGTTATGAAATTCAAATATCTAATTTAATAATATTTAATAACAATGAAAACAAAAGGTTTGAAACACAAAATAAATATATGTTGCATGTATCCAAAACATATCACATCACAAGTCGTAACGCTCTAATATGAACATATAATAATTATAAATTACAATGTAATGATTTTGAGAAAACTAAAATTAAAAAAATGATGACATATATATTTTTGAATTACCTGAAATAGATTAAAAAGAGCGGGAGCAGCAGCGAGACGGCCAAATGAGATAGAAGCATCAATGGCGATTTGAGTAGCGAGAGCTTCAAGAAAAGGTTCCGGCCACACGGCGGAGTTGAAACGTCGACGAGAATGCGACGGCTCTTCAAACTCACCACCGGCGTTTGAACCACCACCACCATCGTCTCCTCCGTCGTGAGAAGACGAGGTCGTTGACATGTGGAAAGTTTGTTTTCAGTTTCAGAGACAGTAACGGAAAATTAATTATAAAGTTTAACCAAAAAAATACTTCACTTGTTTTGTTGGGAGAAATGAAAAGCCTGGGGGCCCATGAGATTATATAACCTTTGTCATGTGGGTACAAACAAGTAACATAAAGTAAGGGTAAAATCAAATTATTACTCCGTAATACTAGCAGTAGCATGTAAGTAAGTATAATGTATGTAAGTATGTGACATAATCAAATAAAGAAAGATGAGATGAGATGTTTAAGTTTATAATTTGGACTTTTTTTTTCCGTTGATCCTTAAATTATACACAAAATTGTAATTTGAGTTCCTCAAGTTTTTAATTGAATTTTCGAGTCCTTTTAATTGCATAATTTAGCAATATGCATCCCTCCGTCTACATGCCGTCTAAATTGGGCGTTAAGTGCCGTTACGTGATTAACACGTGATGGGCATTTTCGTCTTATTATTTCATTTCAGCCTTTTTTGCTCTGTTGGTCCCTCGTTTTTAAAATATTTAGCTACGATGATCCCTTAAGTCATTAAAACGAGGGACTACTGGCGCAAATAAATCTTTTAATTTATTTATTTTTAATTTATAAATTTATAATATAATTATAATTATATTTACTTTAAAAATTCTTATAATATAATCATATTTACTTTCCTTAGATTTGGATGTTAAATATAATTATGTGAATACTATATGGATTTATGAACAATTAATTGTAAAGAAAGGAGATGAAGTGTATGAAAAAAACAGATAAAAAGTCGAATTAAAAACTTGAGGGACTCGGATTGCAATTTTGTGTATAAACGAAGGACCAACTGAGCAAAAAATTCGATGAAAACAGTAAAAATACGATTTTACCCTCACATGCATGCACATGTCAAGGGTTAATGGCCAGGCGTCAGGTAGACGGAGGGACGCGGATTGCCAAATTATGCCATTAAAAGGACCCGAAAATCCAATTAAAAACTTGAGAGACTCGGATTGCAATTTCGTGTATAACTTAAGAACCAACGGAGCAAAAATTCTATAATTTGGGCACATGAAAAAGTATAATTTCTAGTTCACAACTTTAAGTATTAAGTATGTCATTTCGAGAGTCGTGACTCATGGATTCACGTACTTCACCTATATTCGCATATTTTTTTAACTTGCAAACGTAAATTTTTATTGATGGGTTTTATTTTATTTCGATACACGCTACTTATAGATATTCGTTGGTCAAGAGTTTATTCACAAATATTTTATCTCATAAATTTGTTGGTGATTTTTAGGTCATTGGTGATATATTGATATATGGACGGAAGTTATGGAGAGAAACCATTAGGAATTTCTAAGGCATCAAGCTTAAATTGACGGCAAAGAAAAGCGGTAAGAAGGTTTTCGGTGGAGGCTAGAAAGGGTTCTAATCTCGTTAATGATAATGTTTACAAACCGATGAAGTTTGGTCGGGGAGGTACGAGGTATTGCAATTGCTTAGATCCAAAGTGCGAGGGTTTTTGTACAAAGTGGTATATTTTAAATGGCCGGTCGAAGAAGCCACAAGAAGATGTTGAGGCTAAGTCAAATTTTAGAAAGTTAAATATGGAAAAGATCGTTTCATGCTCTTTCAATTTACACGATAATGTTGATGATATCGATTTTGGTGACGAAGTTCAAAGGTTGTTTATTGATGATCAAGTCGGGGAGATTGGTTAGTGTTCTTCTATCGAGTGGTTAGACCCGGGGAACAAACCGGTTGAGAAAGGCTTTGTCAAGGATTTGGAATATCGTGGTATTATTCCTCCGTCCGAGGCTATTTTAGGTGGGGATGGATCTTCTAATGTTTTGACTTATAAGATTGTTAATCGTAACGTAAAAGAATTGATCGAAAAACCATTAACGGGAAGATGAAGAAAGTGGTCACCTAGTGCGTCTCACTTCATTTTGTTTTTGTTTTGTTTGGTTCATTTTATAGGTTGTTGTTAGGCTATTTGTAAGGTTTTTTCATAGTTTGAGGCTCGGTGATAGATACTTAGCATTGTTCGTTTCATGCTTTCTAGGCTCGAGCATCTGTAGGCCTGTGCATGGTACGGTTTTGTCCCAAACTACTTCGATTCAGTTCCTCCGAGTCTCAAATTAATGAATGAAGTCGTACCGAGGACAGTACCAAATAATTTCGGTTCGGTTCAGTTCCATGATTTTCAGTTCGGTTCCTGGGAAAGAACCGTCCCACTTGAGTACACTCAACATTGACTGCTGGAATTGCGATTACAACCGGTCTATTTCTCATGATAGGTAGCAAAAACGTCTATTTCTATTTTGATCTTCAACTTGATCACAAGGCATACGTATTATTCTTGGTTACATAAGACTATAAGAGATATTTGATAGTTGTCATATATATCTACCTATTAACGTGAATATATGTTTAACTAACTCAAACGTTCCAACATTTGCCGTTTGCAAAGACTGGTATTTTTTTTACACATACTGTAAATGTCAATACACTAATTAGTACATATATATATATATATATATATATATATATATATATATATATATATATATATATATATATATATATCACATACTGTATATGTTCATGCTCATCTTATGCAACTTGAAACCATCATAATATCATCATCATAAGCTCGATACCTTTCTAAAGAAAAGTGATTGATAATGTACTTTTATCTTCTTTTGTATTATAAATAATATGATATATGATGTATGATGTATGATATATGATATTTTGCAACTGGCGTGCAGCTAATTTGCAAGAATTCGATTTGAACTAATCGATTTGCCTTAAAATAACAGCACCTACAAAATATATATTATCCTACAAGTGTTTTTTTTTTTTTTGATAAAAAACATTATTATTAATAATATTAATAGAGTACACGATGAAGCACCACTATGTGAAGAAATGAAGAATTATATGTAATGATCTCAAAATAAAGATACAAAAGACAAATGAAAACATCATCTTAAAGTACTACTATTTCTATTTGATGGTTTAGCAAACACAACATGAAAAATTATATATTAAGACAATAATACTATAGACTATTTGTTAAATTATAGATAGGTAAAATGTAAATATTTCGGTCCGGTCCGTTTTCCGTATATTCGGTTTCGGTCTGTCCCGTACTGAGGACCGAAAATATGAAATTTAAGGACCATTGACCGTGCCGAAACTCCTCGATCCGGTTCGGTTCCGATCCGGTTCGGCCCAGTCCTCGATTTTTTCGGTTTTTTTCCCGTACCATGCACACCCCTAAGCATCTATGCTATCGTTTTGTATCTTTCGCTTGAGAGCGTTTTTTCGTTTAGAAAGTGTTTTCGTTATATTCAAGTTTGTGTTATTTTTGCCAAAAAGAAAAAAATTGGACATTTTGTATGATGATGATTTAATTAAGATAAATGGTTTTCAAATTAAGCTTTATTACAAGTTAAGCGATTGTGGAATGCACGTTTGTTTTAAGATAACTAAAATCTATAAATTGAAATGTTATGTTTTTTAGTTGCTATCTTTTTAGTCAAAGACACAACTCTTCATGAAATGGTGTAATCATTCATGGTTATTTTTTCACGAAAATGTGCAACCATTCGTGGATACCTTTTTACTAAAAGGTGTGACCATTTATGGTACCTTTTCGCCAAAATGTGAAACCTTTCACACTCTATATATAGAGCGATGTTGTCTCAATTTGAATTACAACATTCATAATACCACTTGTAACGGCCCCAAATCCCTTAGACTATGCTCTGATACCACTTGTAACGACCTCAAATCCGTTTACCAAAAACGAAGCACATTTTTTTTATATGTTAGGTCCCATTAAAACGTTCATAATACATAATACCTCCAACTCTGTTTTAACCAAAAACATAATATCGTAATGATACGATTAGCAAATTATAATGACCCTTGGTACACAAATTACACATTACAAAAGCATTTGTAATAATGACCCAATCACACAGAATATGGGTTAATACACAATAACCCAACCCGATACCAAGAGCATAATCCCGGGGACTACCAAATCCCCAAACCGCGTCCAAATCTCCAAAAGCTACCCCATTGAGCCCAACGCTCCTACGCATATAGTCTAACAACTAGCTAGCTTCACAATCACAATACCTGTAAAAAGGTAAACAATGAGGGGGGTAAGCATAAAGCTTAGTGAATGCAATATTATATATATACATATATAATCTACTTACTTGCAAATACTAACACAAATACCGCATACAAGCTAGCAACTCAACAACCATGCAATCACAATGCATATTAAAGTATTCACAATTCACCATATGCTAGCATCACCAATAGCATATAGTTCACAATATAATATGTTAAAACTACAACACATAACCATGGTTAACCAATAGCACAAGGGAATGGTGCTCCCGAAGGACCATCGGAGTTCACAACATCTATTAGGGTACTTAACACCGCGTATCACTAACCCCCCGGGTGGTGTCTTAACACCGCGACTAACCCACCCATCACGACAATGTGGTGTCTTAACTGTTGGTCCCTTGATTAACAATAGGATTATTGTAGAGGGGGTGAATACAATTTCTTTTAATTAACTAACTAATTAAACACAGTTTAGTATTCAAGTATGTAGTTTAAATAGAGTCAAAGGTAATTTTTCAACTGTTATTCTTTATTGATTAAATCACAAAGAATTACAACTATCCTTGGCGGAATGATAGTTGGTTGATACAGATTTATCTAAGTATAGCTACGAGGATAAACTTAAAGCTATTACACGTTTTGGACTCTAGATAATAAAACCCACACCACTAGTTGTTACACTAGTGGATACAACAATTTATAGTAGTCTTATTAACCGTATAATGGTTCTATTGTCCACTGGTATATAGGATGTCTGTACTTGTGGGGACAACTGCATCAGAGGGCGCGCTCTCCTCTTTCCTCTTTGGTAGCTATTTGCAGGAACACCCCAATTTGGTTTGGCACCACTATTAGTTAAAACAAATAGAATGTTATGTTCCCTAGGCATTGACAAAGTATAGCACATGTCTGCACATGCATTAAACTTCTGCATTCCCACGTGGTCTTGTAAGGTCACTTGTCAGCCGCCGACGCGTGTCCTTTCCTGTTCAACTTTGTCTTTGACTTCTGTTGAATAGTACAATTGATGTAAACCACTCAGGAAACCACCATGCTTGTAATGGAGCATGGCTGTCTTGTGTTGTATGCTGCTTACCAGATTTACTGATTCTTCTTATGCTGGGTCACTTGATATTCTTGAATTGCTTGGTACTCATCTTGTGCTGATTCGAAGAATATGCTCTACCTTGTGCTGGTAGACTAGGCAGCATACTGAACACTTGACATAGCAATATTTGTTGTCTATACATAAACAAACTTGTGCTGGCTGCACATAACATTTTAGTACAAATAAATTGCAGTTTTGTCATAATTAAATCCTTAATTATTTTGGGGACTCAATATTAACACCGCGACTAACCCACATGTCACTAACCCCGGAGTGGTGTCTTAACACCGCGACTAACCCACTAGTCACGTAAAATGTGGTGTCTTAACACCGCGACTAACCCACATTTTACATCACACAAATAAATACATTATATATATACACGTATAATTATTCCACTCACCTTGGAACGCGTGTACAAGTCATGTATAACATGATCTTCATCCTCATATCTGAGCAAACAACCACATATATCACACATAGGCACAATATGCACATAAATAACAATTCTCTAAAAGAGAACCCGATACTCACATCCCTTAGTCGAGAGATCTCACCTTGCTCGTTTGACCACCCCCCCATTTATCTCCTAATGGACACAAACCAATTACCACTTCGGGTGGCAATTCAAACCTACACAACAAAGTATAATTTAACTCAAATTATACTTTACACCAATTAGACCAAACCTAGGTCTTAACACTAAATTACTACTTAGGTAGTAATCATTTCAAACGTTATTTACACCAAAACCCCAACACGTGCAATATTGACCCATATTGCGGTTGACCACGTTTGACTTATGTTAAAATACCATTTTAACCCAAAATCACTTCCCACGATTAATTTTTATTCAAAAACACCATTTAACTCTTAACAAAAGTGTTTAACATCCATATAATCCAAAATTAGTGTCATCATCAAATTTGACCCAACATGTACTATTCTAAGTAAAATATCTTTTGAATAAAAGAATTGATTTGTAAAAGTAAAAGTAAAATTTCATATGTACTCGTCAAAAATAAGTAATTATTTACTTTATTATATATAATATTCATGGTTTCTAAAATTTGTACGAATGGCAATAAAATAAATTTATTTTTATAAAACTTCTAGAGGATCGTACCGTAAAATAGTGTGTGAAAAATTTTGGCAAACAAAATTTTCATATTTCGGAGGTTACAAGTTGGTAAAAGATTGATGAGGATCGAGTAAAAGATTTTTGAAAATTTCGGGTGATATTTGAGCAAAAATGTTACGAGGTAATGAAAACTATTGAATTTAAACGTGGGTGATGACTATTAGTAGGGCATAAGTCCCTTAGACCAAAAATGCTTAAGTGTGAAGCTGTTGCTTATAAGTAAGATACGAATGGGAGAGTATGAGGATGAGAATTAACCACCCATTGATTTTGGAAAATTTTGAACTGGTGTGACTAATATCGAAGTAAGAAGGATGATGGTGTGATTATCATCAAATAAGAAATCTCTCGGAATGAGTTAGGATTTAGAGTCGCGTAAGAATGAGTATCAAATAAGATTCTTGGGTAGTCTTTAATATTGAATTTGAATCGCTGAAGTGACGGGATACAATTTCCTTTATGTATCGTTGTGTAAGTTTATCTATTGTATCGGTTCCTTTCATGGCTAGAAAGTGAGCAGATTTGGTGAGGCGGTCTACGATAATCCAGATAGTGTCATAACTGTCTACCATTTTCGGTAGCTTCGTGATGAAATCCATTGTTATTCCTTTCCATTTCCATTATGGGATTTCGGGCTGTTGAAGTAACCCAGATGGTTTTTGGTGTTCGACTTCGGGCTACTCCTCTCCCCGTAAACTATTAATGGCTCACCATTCTCGCGAGGTATACGAATAATCTTCTCACTATAAATAACTTTCGCTTTCATCCTTGAAAGCCAGTCTGTTCCAACTATTTCATCAAAGCTTCCTAACTTTATAAGTATTAGGTTAATCCTAAAGTCCATTCCAACTATTACATCAAGCTTCCCGAATTGATGGGTGTTAGGTTAATCTTAAGGTTCATTCCAACCAAATCTTATTATACTACCATGAAAAATTCTATCAATCTTCTCAAATAACATCTTCTTGTGCGTAGGTAACTAATCCTTTCCACTACTACTTTAAAACTTGCAAGTTTTGTTGACATGAGGTCATATCCAAATGACCCACCTGTAAATTTTAAGGTACTACCTTAAATTATTCCTCTATCTCTGCCAGCTTACCATTAGCTTGTCCTATAGAATACTTAACTCTCATGGTTGTTAATGGATTATTAGTCATAACACTAAGGTTCTTAGATATGAGGTTTCTATCGCTCTAGTATTAAACAACTTCGAGAAAATAAAACGTTGTGACGAAACGTACCCTAACTAAAATCAGGATCCATGCGAGTCTCCATAGCTGAGATAACGATTGCTCTACCACAAGTAAGTCTAAAGTTTTTTCTATTTGAGAACTTTTTCCTTAAGTGTCCAGGGTGTCTATATCTATAACAAATTTTCGGGTTATCAATTCTGCAATCAAGGCCCTTCTTGTACGGTATCTGGGCTATGTGGTTATTCTTTCCCTACCTCTAACAAACTATAATGCGTATACTTAAGTGGTTCCTACCAAAATTTTCTTTGATTCACTTCATATTCCTTACGTAGTAACATTGGAAATTCTGCATGATTTACTTCAATATAATCACGCTGGCCTGGCGTCATTATATTATACTAAATCATACGTTCATTCCAATATCACTCCATATGGTCAATGTAACGTGATCACTTCAAGTTCTACTCAATTTCATCTAACGGTGCTTTATCTATGCTATCTCAAAACAAAATCTACATAATTAATCTCACGATTTCTCGGTGTAGGTACGTAGGTTCCGTAGGTCATGCATCAATGCCTAAATGTCCCGAAATTTTCTTCAGAATGTTCGGGTTCAGGTAATATCGTTAGGTTCCTTTCTAGAAATTCAATCTGGGTCTCGTGTCGAGTTGTACGTGTAGCAAGTAGTAATACGATATGTCTTGAGGTGACTCTCAAGTCTTTGGGTATGGCTGAGCATCAGTAGAAGACACTCTGACCTTGTGAAAGGAGATGGCTTCCCTACTTATCCAATGCATAAAGAGTGTTAGGGACCTAAGTCCAGAAGTGTCGTTAGATCGTCGAGCAGTGGTGAAGGATGAAGGAGATAAGTGACGGTCATGAAAGTGTACGGAATACGTATCACACCCCCAGTTAGGGCCCTGGGCAAAATGTGACTTAATATCAAAATATACCAACATATTATAATAACGAGAACAATACTAAATGAGAAAGTTAAAATTTATGGAGTACGCAATGGAAAATGAAATGTCGTTACAAAGGAGTAAAGTAAATGTTTAAATGCAATAGTAATAAATGCGATAATCTCTTGATCCTATGTCCAAATAGCATCACATGAGCAGTAGATAAGTAAGCTTGAATCAAACAGCACCTGAGACAAAACATGCTAAAGTGTCAACCAAAAGATTGAGTGAAGTTCATAGGTTTAACAAAAGTTTGACCGTTGTTTTAGACCACAAGATTTAGTTTGTAAAGTTGATCTCCCACAGGATCAAAAAGTTATGCCAAAGCGTGATATTTAGACTAAACGTTCAAGTTTTCCCCATGACAAGTTGTGTCTGTCCTTGTCGATTTAATTTCATTATCAAGTAATACAAAGACTTAGTCAAATGTATCGGGGATGTTACTCCCGATAGGCCTACTCCCAATAATTAAGCATGCAGCAGCAATTAAAAATATCACTGTAGGGACTTAGTCGGACATAGCCGGGTATAGCATAGTTTAACAGTTTGGTACTTGTGTCTAAATTGTAAAAAGTAAAAACAGCATGTGTCTCACCCCAAGTAAAGTAAGTAAGTTTAGTAGCAATAAAGAGGTGCTATGAATTCACCTTAGTAAGTAGAGAGAGAGAGTTATTCCTCGGAATAAAGAGTTGAACGAGTGAGCAGGAAAGTCAACTTATTGACATTTAAGAGTAGTTAAGTGTTTTGCCCATGTTTAAGTTTAAGTATGTATTTAAGTATAGTTTGTTTTACTAAGTTTCTATTCCTAGTAAGTTACTATTTTTATAAAGTTTCCATTTTTAGAAAGTTTCTTATTTTACTAAGTTTCTATGACTAGAGAGTTTCTACTTTTATCAGTGTTTTCCATTTTAGGATACTTGCCGTATTAGATAAGCTTCCAATCACCTCTTTCCCTTCGAATGGCTAATTTAGATCTAGGGGCTTGAGCCATAGGACCCTTTAAATCGGAAATCCAAACCCTCTGCCTAGAATCTCATAGAAACCATTCGTCAAGAAAGTTCAAAGATCTATACATCTCTAATACATATCCCAAAATGTTTTTATGTTACAATATAAGTAGTAGGTTATAGGTGCTAGTAATAGTAATAGTGTATACATGTTGTTTATTTTATTTTTAATTGCATATAATTTATAACATTATTTACATATTTCGGTAAAAATAATAACCGATGTAAAAAGTAAAAAGTAAAAAAGTAAAAAGTCAAAAGTAAAAAAAAATAAAAAGTAAGAAAAGAATACTTACTAGTAGTAATTCTTCAAAGAGAGAATGAGAGAAATTTTGGTGTGAATTTGAATGAGAAATGAGGGGTATTTATACTTGAAAAAATTAGGTAAAAAGAATAAAATAATTAAAAGAAAAAGAAATATTTTAATTCTTAATGAGATTTTAAAATTAAAAAGTATTAAATGTTAGGTCATGGGATAATGCACAAAATAAAATAATAAAAGTAGTTTTTCCATTACAATTTTTAATTAAAAAGTAATTTATTTATTTTCATTTATTTTAAGGATTTTTTTTATATAAATAAACAAATTGATTTAATGCTTTTCCAAGAATATTTGTCAATAATATTTTATTTTATTTTATTTTTATTTTTTTTATTTAATTAATAAATACAAATTTTGCATAAAAATAATAAATAATTCGGTATTTTATATTTTTAATAATAATTATGATTTTAATTATTAAACTATAGTTTTAGTAAGTTTGTAAATATTATTACATTTATATATAATTGGATTTATTATATAGTTAAATATATAATACATTAACTAAATAATAAAAGTGATACAAAGTATATATACTTAGTTAAATTATGTCAAATTATATAAATTAATAATATATTATTTATTTAAGCGTACATTGTTGACTAAAAATTACTATTCGGTCAATATTTAATTGTATATAACAACCCTTAATACATATAGTCAGACATATAACCCTAGGGTTAATTCAGTAATTTAGAAGTCGAAAAGTGAAGGTTGTTACAGTACCTCCCCGTTAATAAAAACTTCGTCCCAAAGTTTTAGGTAGACTTCTCGGATGCATCAGCGGTTGAGAAGAGATGGGGATATTTCTGTTTCATTTGGTCTTCACGTTCCCAGGTATACTCGGGGCCACGTCGTGAATTCTAACGGATCTTAACAATAGGTATGGTGCTTTGTTTTAAGCGTTTAGCAGATCGGTCCATGACATCTACGGGTTCCTCTATGAAGTGCATTTTATCATCAATGCGAATGTCATCTAAAGGAATGACGAGAGTGTCATTAGCGAGACACTTTTTAAGATTCGAGACATGAAATACGTCGTGTACGCTGCTAAGTTCAGCAGGTAATACTAATGATAAGCCACAGGTCCGATCCTTTCAGTAATCTTGAAGGGTCCAACAAAACGCGAACTTAGTTTGCTTCGTTTACCAAAACGAAAGACGCCTTTCCAAGGGGATACTTTCAACATGATTTTGTCACCAACTTGGAATTTCAAATCTTTCCGACCTTTATTAGCATAGCTCTTCTGTAGGCTGCGGGCAGTTTCTATTCGTTTCTTAATCTGAACTATCTTTTCGGTGGTCTCGTGTATGATTTCAGGACCAGTTAACTGTCTGTCCTCTAATTCATCCCAGCACAGTGGGGATCTACATTTTCGTCCGTATAAGGCCTCAAAAGGTGCAGCCTTAATACTTGAGTGGTAACTATTATTGTAAGAGAATTCAACCAAAGGCAAATGTCTATCCTAGCCTTTGCCAAAGTCGATAACACAAGCGCGAAGCATATCTTCCAATGTTTGAATGGTTCGTTCACTTTGACCATCGGTTTGCCGATGATAAGGAGTACTCATGTCGAGTTGAGTTCCAAGAGCAGTTTGTAAGGATTTTCAGAATCTGGAAGTGAATCTACTGTCACGATCGGATATGATTGATATAGGAACACCATGACGAGAGACAATTTCTTTGATATACAGTTGTGACAATCTCTCCATCTTGTCGGTCTCCTTGATCGGTAAGAAATGAGCAGATTTAGTAAGACGATCTACTATGACCCATATAGTATCATTGCCACTAGAAGTCTTGGGCAATTTAGTAATAAAGTCCATATCGATACATTCCCACTTCCACTGCGGAATATCGGGTTGTGTCAACAGACCAGAAGGCTTTTGATGTTCAGCCTTGACTTTCAAACAAGTGAGACACTTACTAACATAAGTAGCAATGTCGGTTTTCATGTTAGGCCACCAGTAGAATTCCTTCACATCGTGGTACATCTTACTGGAACCCGGATGAATAGAATACCTAGTCTTATGCGCTTCATCCAAGACTAGTTCACGGAGATTACCGAAGCGAGGAACCCAAATTCTGTTGCCAAAGTACCGTGTACCATTAGCTTTCACTTGGAGTTGGTTTTCAAAACTAATAGGTCCTTCACCTTCGATAATTGTTGGTTTAATAGCTTCTAATTGAGCTTCACAGATTCGTGAGATAAGATTCGATTTTATTTTTAGATTCAGAGAACGAACACATTTAACATCGTCTTTTCAACTAAGGGCATTGGCAACTACATTCGCCTTGCCAGGATGATATTTCAGTTCACAGTGATAATCGTTCAATAACTCGAGCCATCGGCTTTGCCTCATATTCAGCTGTTTTTGATCAAAGATGTGTCGAAGACTTTTATGGTCAGTGTACACCGTAAACTGGGTACCATATAGATAATGTCTCCATATCTTTAATGCAAATACCACGGCACCTAACTCAAGGTCATGTATAACAACCCTCACTTTTCGACTTCCGATTTTACTAAAATACCTAGAGTTGTTATATACGAATAAATTTAACGTTGACCGAATAAACGTACGCTTAAAATAAATAATATAATTATAAATATTATAAATAAGGTTATGTTATATAATATAACATAATTACATCAATGAATATATATAATATTTATATTACTTTTGTTATTTAGTTAATAAAATATATAATTAACTAAATAATAAATAATATTATAACATTTATAAAACTAATAAAAACTATAAAGTAATAATCATAAATTTTAATTTTAATTATAAAAACTAAATATTATAATAATTTTTATATAAAATTCGTATTTAATAATTAAACAAATATAGAAATAAAATGTTAAATGTTCTTAGAAATGTATTAAACGATTTTTTTTAGAATTTTATAAAAAAAATCTAAACTATATCTACTTTTAATAAATAAATACAAAGATACAAACTACTTTTTCTTATTTTAACTTTTAAGATTTACTTTTAATAAAAATACAAACTACTTTTTCTTATTTTAACTTTTAAGATTTACTTTTAATAAAAATACAAACTACTTTTTCTTATTTTAACTTTTAAGATTTACTTTTAATAAAAATACAAACTACTTTTTCTTATTTTAACTTTTAAGATTTACTTTTAATAAAAATACAAACTACTTTTTCTTATTTTAACTTTTAAGATTTACTTTTAATAAAAATACAAACTACTTTTTATTTTAACTTTTAAGATTTACTTTTAATAAAAATACAAACTACTTTTTCTTATTTTAACTTTTAAGATTTACTTTTAATAAAAATACAAACTACTTTTTATTTTAACTTTTAAGATTTACTTTTAATAAAAATACAAACTACTTTTTCTTATTTTAACTTTTAAGATTTACTTTTAATAAAAATACAAACTACTTTTTATTTTAACTTTTAAGATTTACTTTTAATAAAAATACAAACTACTTTTTCTTATTTTAACTTTTAAGATTTACTTTTAATAAAAATACAAACTACTTTTTCTTATTTTAACTTTTAAGATTTACTTTTAATAAAAATACAAACTACTTTTAATATTTTATTTTTTACCTAACATTTTCAACTATAAATACCACATACACTTCTCATTTCAAACTTGCACCTTAATCTCTCATTTCTCTCTTAAAGAACTACTTCTAGTTGATATCCCAGTCACTTACTTGCTTTACTTTCCTTTCTTGCGTGGAATACTTCAACTACTATTTAAGGTGATTTTCATAGCCCCACTTTTACTGTTTATTAAACTGTTTATAACTTTTGGGGTGAGACACATGCTGTTTTTTTTACACTTTAGACACAAGTACCAAACTGCTTAAACTATGCTATATTTGTTCGGCTAAAGTCCCTACATTGATATTTTTAAGTGCTCGGCATGCTAGGTTATTGGGGGTAGGCCTATCGGGAGTAACATCCCCGATACATTTGACTATGTCTTTGTATTACTTGATAATGAAATTAAACCGACAAGTAGAGCTAACTTATCATGGGGCATACTATCGTTTAGTTTAAATATCACGAATTGGCATAACTATTTCTTTCGATCTTTCGAGATCAACTTTACAAACTAAATCTTGTGGTCTAAAACAACGGGCAAACTTTTTGTTAAACCTATGAACTTCACTCAACCTTTTTGGTTGACACTTTAAGCATGTTTTGTCTCAGGTGACGAATAAGATGATTACCATGACTGCTACTTGATGAATTGAATGCTGCAAATGGAGTCTTCATTTCATTACATTTACTTTACATTAAGACTACTATTATTATTTCAGCTTGAATTTGATGTAAAACTTTTAATGCTTCTGCTGTTTTATTAATAAATATTTTATTCAAAACGTCTCATATAGGGCCGTTCTCGTTTATACAACTGTGATTTGATATAATTAGTCACAAATATCCTAGGCCCTATTTGGGGGTGTGACAGATTGGTATCAGAGCAGAGTTGTTGTAGAGAACCAGGATTGCATTTTATGTGTGCCTTATACAATTAGGTACCTTAGCAATGTAGGACTATAACTTTCCTTGACCATAGTGCCTTTAATTGTTGCCTTTAACTGTTAAATGCTACACTATACTTTAGAAACTTTACTTATCTTAGAATGCCAAGCCAATCTAAGAATTTTCCTAAGTACTATCCAATTACGCCACCGCATTTAAATGCGACACCATGATTTCTAAAATTCTTGACATTCCTATGTCATCTATCATGGTTTTGTGTATTGCATATGTATTACATGAAATATTATCCATGATTTTTGAAACTCCTATATTTGTTACTACTCACACTCAAACGTATGTAACTCCATGTTATATCACGTACCTATATGCCTTATGTCTTTATGCATCGATTTGCGAACCGAAAAATGTCATTGAGTTATCACAGTATACGAATTAAAAGTCTTTAATCGAAAGATTATTAGATTACATACTTATCATTTTATGATCTCGACACGTCATACTGCTATTATTGGAGTATAGACAAATCATATCTTATCATATCTATCCCAATAGACTTTGTCTAACACTTTTACTAAATTTCCTCCGTAAATTACGGAATTTTTTTTTGCTATATATACATATTCAAGGAGACGAATATATCATTCAGTATCCAACACCCATTTCATATCAAACCCTATTCAAAACATATAATATGGATTTCTCACTTGATTCCTCGAACTCCTCGAGCTCCAACGGCAGCGTAACCGGAATGAACCAACCAATTAGTCATCACCTTTTCTGGATGAATTGGGGGTGGGTTCATAGTCTACTTAATCAATGGAAAAGTGAAGAAGGTGATCCTTTTCACCCACCACATTGCCCTATTGGCGAAGAACCTGAAGCGCTTACCGGCGAACTCATTCGAAACACTATTTTCACCCTCATTTCCAGGATATCCCGTCACGAATATATAATATCTAGAATTTCAGATCTTATTCATCCCCTTGTCCGAACCGCCAATCATCCCGGAGTAATAGAAGAAATCAACGAACTTTGCGCTCGAGTAGCGGCTCTGGAAAATATGGTGCGAAATCTACAAGCATCAGCAGCACCAGCAGCATAATCAGCACCACCAGTACCACCCACAACATCCACAACCCACGTCTCACCATCACACCCGGTACCTCAGATATCAACATCATACGCCCCATAGATACCAATTAATATTAGTAATAATGAGTTAAGATGTATTGACTCATTCTTCCTGAAGAATTATATATGTATACTTTATATATATATATATATATATGGTTTGGAACAATAATAAATCTTTTTGTACAAAGCTATTACGTGTGAATCTTAACTAGTATGTACTACTTGGTTAATTCATATCACTAATATGCTATGATGTACATCCTTCATTAATAACTTAGCAATCGTTAATCACTGCTTCAGCATAATAAACTCCATTTCATAATAAACCAAGTGTATTATTCAAATACATGTTTGATTTTACACTTTTATTTTCGATATACTCGAAACCTTCTAGAAAACATTATTCGTGTCTTGTGAATTTCACAAGAATTCCACGAGCACCAACTTCATATACCGAAGTATATCAACAATAATGAACGATGAAGTATTGATTCATAACTTCATTAGTGAAATATTTCGCGACAAATATGAAATCTCTAAGGCTTTGAAGATTATTTATTCTCGTTTCAACCGTAACTCAAACGAGTTTAATCTTATATTAACTCATTAAACCCATGATTACATCTGAAGAATATATATATGAACGTATATCTTCATAAAGATTGTAATTCTTTTGTACAAACTGTTAATTGTGAAAATATTTTAACGGGTAGGTAAAACCCGAGAAATATTTATATCTCACTTTAATATGTTACATTGTACATTCTCCAATTCTGATTCAATAATCAGTAACTATACTACTTACATCCACATATGTATCCGTTCACCTTTTGCATACAAATTCAATTACATATTCTTACATATCAGAATCCAAGAAAAGCTTTAGCAGATGTTATCTTCCTAAAGATCACTACATTCATGAATTATATTCATTCGTATTCTATGATGAATTATCACATCAACCCACCGAAATTATCATTCATTACTTTTGAAATCAACAACACCTATTCATCAACCATTAGATCCGTTGACGATCACAATCAGCGTTTAATCATCTAAAAATGAAATTTCTTAAAACCATCTCGGATTGATAACCGATGATTCAAATATGGCTGCATTAAATGCAGAGAAAACGGCAAAATTGTAGAAGGTCTTAATGGCCAAAAGTTTGATAATAAAGAATGGTACGTTGAAAAAGTTTGATAATAAAGAATGGTACATTAGAAATGTATTAAACAATTTTTTTAGAATTTTATAAAAAAATCAAAACTATATCTACTTTTAATAAATAAATACAAAGATACAAACTACTTTTTCTTATTTTAACTTTTAAGATTTACTTTTAATAAAAATACAAACTACTTTTTCTTATTTTAACTTTTAAGATTTACTTTTAATAAAAATACAAACTACTTTTTCTTATTTTAACTTTTAAGATTTACTTTTAATAAAAATACAAACTACTTTTTCTTATTTTAACTTTTAAGATTTACTTTTAATAAAAATATAAATTACTTTTTCTTATTTTAACTTTTAAGATTTACTTTTAATAAAAATACAAACTACTTTTTCTTATTTTAACTTTTAAGATTTACTTTTAATAAAAATACAAACTACTTTTTCTTATTTTAACTTTTAAGATTTACTTTTAATAAAAATACAAACTACTTTTTCTTATTTTAACTTTTAAGATTTACTTTTAATAAAAATACAAACTACTTTTTCTTATTTTAACTTTTAAGATTTACTTTTAATAAAAATATAAATTACTTTTTCTTATTTTAACTTTTAAGATTTACTTTTAATAAAAATACAAACTACTTTTTTCTTATTTTAACTTTTAAGATTTACTTTTAATAAAAATACAAACTACTTTTTATTTTAACTTTTAAGATTTACTTTTAATAAAAATACAAACTACTTTTTCTTATTTTAACTTTTAAGATTTACTTTTAATAAAAAATACAAACTACTTTTTCTTATTTTAACTTTTAAGATTTACTTTTAATAAAAATATAAACTACTTTTTATTTTAACTTTTAAGATTTACTTTTAATAAAAATACAAACTACTTTTTCTTATTTTAACTTTTAAGATTTAATTTTAATAAAAATACAAACTACTTTTAATATTTTATTTTTTACCTAACATTTTCAACTATAAATACCACATACACTTCTCATTTCAAACTTGCACCTTAATCTCTCATTTCTCACTTGAAGAAATACTTCTAGTTGATATTCCGGTCACTTACTTGCTTTACTTTCCTTTCTTGCGTGGAATACTTCAACTACTATTTAAGGTGATTTTCATAGCCCCACTTTTACTGTTTATTAAACTGTTTATAACTTTTGGGGTGAGACACATGCTATTTTTTTTTTACACTTTAGACACAAGTACCAAACTGCTTAAACTATGCTATACCCGGCTTTGTTCAGCAAAAGTTCCTACAGTGATATTTTTAAGTGCTCGGCATGCTAGGTTATTGGGGGTAGGCCTATCGGGAGTAACGTCCCTGATACATTTGACTATGTCTTTGTATTACTTGATAATGAAATTAAACCGACAAGTAGAACTAACTTGTCATCGGGCATACTATCGTTTAGTTTAAATATCACGAATTGGCATAACTATTTCTTTCGATCTTTCGAGATCAACTTTACAAACTAAATCTTGTGGTCTAAAACAACGGTCAAACTTTTTGTTAAACCTATGAACTTCACTCAACCTTTTTGGTTGACACTTTAAGCATGTTTTGTCTCAGGTGGCGAATAAGATGATTGCCATGACTGCTACTTGATGAATTGAATGCTGCTACTTCATTTCATTACATTTACTTTACATTAAGACTACTATTATTATTTCAGCTTGAATTTGATGTAAAACTTTTAATGCTTCCGCCGTTTTATTAATAAATGTTTTATTCAAAACGTCTCATATAGAGTCGTTCTCGTTTAAACAACTGTGATTTGATATAATTAGTCACAAATACCCTAGGCCCTATTTGGGGGTGTGACATCATGTGTGGTATAGTTCTCCTCGTGTTTCTTCAACTGTCTAGATGCGTAGGCAATAACCTTTTCACGTTGCATTAAAACACAACCAAAGCCTTGCTTTGAGGTATCGCAGTAAACAACAAAATCGTCAGTACCTTCAGGTAAAGATAGAATCGGGGCTGTGGTCAACTTCTCCTTCAGAATCTTGAAAGCAGATTCCTGTTCTTCGGACCACTCAAATTTCTTCCCTTTTTGTGTTAGATTCGTAAGAGATTTAGCAAGAAGTGAAAAATCCTTTATAAATCTCCGATAGTAACCGGCAAGTCCCAAAAATTGGCGAATATGCTTCGGTGTCTTTGGTATCTCCCAGTTCTGAATAGCAGTGATTTTAGCAGGATCAACATGTATTCCTCTTCTATCAACAACATGTCCAAGGAATTGTACGGTTTTGAGCCAAAACTCGCACTTAGAGAATTTAGCATAAAGTTGTTCCTTTCGTAAGAGTTCAAGAATCATACGCAAATGTTGCTCATGTTCTTTCTCACTCTTGGAATAGATCAAGATGTCATCAATGAATACAATGACGAATTTATCGAGATAGGGTTTACAAACACGGTTCACAAGATCCATGAACACAGCAGGAGCATTGGTCAAACCAAAAGGCATGACACATAATTCATAGTGCCCATAACGAGTGCGAAAAGCAGTCTTAGGAATATCGGATTCCTTGACTCTAAGTTGGTGATATCCGGACCTCCAATCAATCTTTGAATAAACACTTGACCCTTGAAGTTGGTTGAATAGATCATTAATACGTGGCAACGGATAACGGTTCTTGATAGTAAGCTTGTTAAGTTCGCGGTAATTAATGCACATCCTTAACGTACCATCCTTCTTTTTAACAAATAGAATAGGAGCTCCCCATGGGGATGAGCTAGGACGAATGAAACCTTTATCTAATAGTTCTTGGAGCTGGTTAGATAATTCCTTCATCTCGGAGGGTGCTAAACGATACGACGCTTTAGCAATATGAGAAGCACCAGGAGTTAAATCAATTTGAAATTCAACTTGTCGAGGAGGTGGAAGACCAGGAAGATCTTCGGGAAACACATCGGAAAAGTCTTTAACCACTGGTACATCTTCAATACACTTCTCTTTCGATTCAATCATCTTAACATGAGCTAGAATAGCTGGATAACCTTTCATAAGGTGTTTACGGGTTTTAATATAGGAGATAATGTTGAGATTGGAACTACTCTTTTCACCTTGGATGATAAGAGTCTCTCCATTTCCAATGGAACATTAACAGTTTTATCGTAACACATGATATAAATAAAACACTTTATTTTATTAAGGAACTAGGCATTAAATAAGCCTTAATACACGATTCGGAATTAGAAATAGTTTTAAGGCATAGCCTTTACATAGATGGAAAAATAGGAAAGATAACTAAAGATTATTAAGATTGAAATAATCTTCATATCTCTTCTTTTCGTCCTCAAACCGCTTCATCACTTTTTCCATGTTATTCTTCACAAGTTTCTCTAACCTTTCGGTTTGAGAGTCGAGAGACTCTTTGATAAACTTATCATATCGCTCGTTCTTCGCTTTTTGCTTTTCGTAGAGATATTCGAGATTGTCATAAAGGTTGGTAACACGACTGTTAACGGCATTGATGTCGTATTCCCTTAGGGCAAGTTGCTTGTGGACTCGGCTTCTCTCCATTTTCATTCAGAAGTTAACATCCTCCTAGAGATGAGTAAGTGATTGCTTTCCCCAACGAGTGTTGCGTTCTTCCTCGTACTTTAGGAGCCTTAATTCTTTTCTTAGTTCAACATTTTCCTCCAACAACTTCTTAATTTCGCGGTCCTTCTTATTCATACGGACCTCCACTCTCGCCATGTGGCGAAGCAAACCCTCATACTTAGTAGGATCATTATAAGAAGAAGATCGGACTCTTTTCCTTGACGGACCAGTTTCCTCAGGACGTTTCCCCTTGTCTTCAGTTTTCGGGGTCTGGTTGTGATCGGGAGAATTAGGTAAAGTATCCGGACTATAGTTTGGTGAACGAGGACCACCAAAGCCATAGGGTGGACTTTGGGCTGGTATTTCAGTGGAAGACCATTTAGTATCTTCTTCGGTCTGCTTGAAAAGAGTCATTTTGTTCGCTTGATGAAAATTAGATATTCTAACATTAGGAAAGAGACTTTGATTAGCATTTTAAGCCAAGATTATCAAAGCAAGGTTGTTAAGATTATAAGGTAATCCTAAGTGCTTTAAGTCTAAGGCAGGAAAGGTTATAGTTTCCTAGATTGCTAAGGCACCCTAGCTAACACATAAGGCACACACAAAAATGCAATCCGGGTTCTCTATAACAGCCTGGTTATGCTCTGATACCAATCTATCACATCCCCAATAATTAAGAATGCCGCAGCAATTAAAAATATCACTGTAGGGACTTAGTCGGACATAGCTAGGTATAGCATAGTTTAATAGTTTGCTACTTGTGTCTAAATTGTAAAAAGTAAAAACAACATGTGTCTCACCCCAAGTAAAGTAAGTAAGTTTGGTAGCAATAAAGAGGGGCTATGAATTCACCTTAGTAAGTAGAGCGAGAGTTATTCCTCGGAATAAAGAGTTGAACGAGTGAGCAGGAAAGTCAACCTATTGACATTTAAGAGAAGTTAAGTGTTTTGCCCATGTTTAAGTTTAAGTATGTATTTAAGTATAGTTTGTTTTACTAAGTTTCTATTCCTAGTAAGTTACTATTTTTATAAAGTTTTCATTTTTAGAAAGTTTCTTATTTTACTAAGTTTCTATGACTAGAGAGTTTCTACTTTTATCAGTATTTTTTATTTTAGGATACTTGCCGTATTAGATAAGCTTCCAATCACCCCTTTCCCTTCGAATGGCTAATTTAGATCTAGGGGCTTGAGCCATAGGACCCTTTAAATTGGAAATCCAAACCCTCTGCCTAGAATCTCATAGAAACCATTCGTCAAGAAAGTTCGAAGATCTATACATCTCTAATACATATCCCAAAATGTTTTTATGTTACAATATAAGTAGTATGTTATAGGTGCTAGTAATAGTAATAGTAATAGTAATAGTGTATACATGTTATTTATTTTATTTTTAATTGCATATAATTTATAACATTATTTACATGTTTCGGTAAAAATAATAACCGATGTAAAAAGTAAAAAGTAAAAAAGTAAAAAGTATAAAAAAAAAATAAAAAGTAAGAAAAGAATACTTACTAGTAGTAATTCTTCAAAGAGAGAATGAGAGAAATTTTGGTGTGAATTTGAATGAGACAAGCTTTTAGTTGTAATTGTTCTATTTACAAGTGATATTCGTTTAAATAATAAAAGGTGAAGACAAAAGACAGATTCGACGAATTGAAGACGCAAACGACCAAAAAGTTCAAAAGTACAAAATACAATCAAAGAGGTTCCAATTATTGATAAGAAACGTCTCGAAATTACGAGAGTACAAGATTCAAAACGCAAAGTACAAGATATTAAATTGTACGCATGGACGTTCGAAAATCCGAAACCGGGACATGAGTCAACTCTCAACGCTCGACGCAACGGACCGAAAGTTACAAATTAATTATGTATATAAATATAATATAATATAATATATAATTAATTATATAAATTATATATTTATATTATATTTATATTATTAAAATCCGTCGGCAGACTAGGATCCAAACTTGTGTGAGCTGGATTTACGAACTCCGCGACTTGCGGAGTTTGAAGAGCAAGAGTGTCGCGACTCGCGGAGCAGCCAAATTCGAAAATGCCTATAAAAGGCAACGCATTCTGAACGTTTTATATACCCTAATTCTATCGATCTCTCTATATACGTAAATATATATATATATATATATATATATATATATATATATATATATATATATATATATATATATATATATAATTTATATTTTAATTTTAATTTTAGTTTCCAATAATAAGGGTATGTTAGCGAATATTGTAAGGGTGTAAGTCGAAATTCTGTCCGTGTAACGCTACGCTATTTTTAATCATTGTAAGTTATGTTCAACCTTTTTAATTTAATGTCTCGTAGCTAAGTTATTATTATGCTTATTTAATACCGAAGTAATCATGATGTTGGGCTAATTACTAAAATTGGGTAATTGGACTTTGTACCATAATTGGGGTTTGGACAAAAGAACGACACTTGTGGAAATTAGACTATGGGCTATTAATGGACTTTATATTTGTTTAACTAAATGATAGTTTGTTAATTTTAATATAAAGATTTACAATTGGACGTACCCATAAATAACCATATACACTCGATCGGACACGATGGGCGGGGTATTTATATGTATGAATAATCGTTCATTTAACCGGACACGGGAATGGATTAATAGTCACTAGAATTATTAAAACAGGGGTGAAATTATGTATAAGGACACTTTGCATAATTGATAACAAAGTATTAAAACCTTGGGTTACACTCAGTCGATATCCAGGTGTAATTATTTAACAAAGTATTAAAACCTTGTTACAGTTTAAGTCCCCAATTAGTTGGAATATTTAACATCGGGTATAAGGATAATTTGACGAGGATACTCGCACTTTATATTTATGACTGATGGACTGTTATGGATAAAAACCAGACGGACATATTAAATAATCCAGGACAAAGGACAATTAACCCATGGGCATAAAACTAAAATCAACACGTCAAACATCATGATTACGGAAGTTTAAATAAGCATAATTCTTTTATTTCATATTTAATTTCCTTTATTTTATATTTAATTGCACTTCTAATTATCGCACTTTTATTTATTGTTATTTAATTGCACTTTTAATTATCGTATTTTTTATTTATCGCAATTTCATTATCATTATTTACTTTACGCTTTAAATTAAGTTATATTTATTTTTAATATTTTACATTAGGTTTTAACTGCGACTAAAGTTTTAAAAATCGACAAACCGGTCATTAAACGGTAAAAACCCCCCTTTATAATAATAATATTACTTATTTATATATTTGTATTTTTATAAATTAAAACTAATATAGCGTTAAACTTTGTTTAAAGATTTTCCCTGTGGAACGAACCGGACTTACTAAAAACTACACTACTGTACGATTAGGTACACTGCCTATAAGTGTTGTAGCAAGGTTTAAGTATATCCATTCTATAAATAAATAAATATCTTGTGTAAAATTGTATCGTATTTAATAGTTTTTCCTAGTAAAATATAATCTATTTCATATACACCTCGCATAACATCAAGTAATTTTTGGCGCCGCTGCCGGGGAACGCCGAAGCGAAACGCCACACAAAAAAAAAAGATTTTTTTTAAGTTTTATTTAGTTTTTGTAAAAATACATTTTTTTATATCAAAAATAAAAAAATAAAAAAACCGAAAAAAATATATATATAAATCTATTTTTAAGATTTTTATAAAATTATAAAGTATTTCTATTTTTATTTTAGTTTTTCAAATATAAGTTTTATTTAATTTATATAAATATTTTATATAAATATTAAAATAGAAAAATATATAAAATATAAATAAAAAAAATAATAAAACTGAACCTGTCGAAACTTGGCCTGTCTCTTTTGAACCTGCAATCTCCGCGACTTGCGGAGGAATTGAACTGGGTTCACTGCGACTCGCGGAGCCGCCCAGACAGGTCACACAGAAACCCTATTCAACATTAATTACGGTGTAATAATAATTATTATTATTATTTAATTAAAACCCTAATTAGGGTTAGTATTTTAAATAATTAATTAATTTAGTTTTATTTATATAATTTGTATTTTAAGTTTAATTAGTTTATAAAATTAATAGTTTTATAAAATAAATAACATAAAAATAATATTTTTATAAAAATTGTTCTTTTTACAACTTTAAGTTTATTTTTATATTTTGTATCTTTTTATTTGTTTTAGCGTAATATTTGTATTTTTATCGTTCGTAGCTAGTTTTAAGTTCTAGTATTTTGCCGTAGCTTATTTTTACTTCTAGATTTTTAGGCTTTGCAGTAAAATCCCTTAAGTGCTTTTTCTTTAGACTAAGATTTAGGTGCTTTAGAATTTTGCGACGCCTTTTTAAGTTTTAGTACCTTTTTAAGTTATTGCCATTTGGGATATAGTTTTACTTGTAAGCTTTAATATTTTTAGACGCAACTTTTAATTCTTAGTTTTTAGTTCTTTTTTAAGTTTCAACGCGCTACTTTCTTATTTTTATTTTTCGACGCCTTTTACCTATGTATCAATTATCACTCCAATTAGTAATCTCAATTTGCAATTTTAATTTTAAGTTAGTGATAATAATAAGGTTGGGTTAGTCGAGTGTTTTAAAGTTTTATAAGTCGTTCTTTTTCTGTCTTATTTCTCCAAATTTAATACCGACGCACTCTTTTTCTTTCTTATTTCTCGCCATTCTAGTTTTTAGGACTTAGAATTTTCTCTATTTCTTATCTAAAACTTCTTAAAATTACGAAAATTTATTTTAAGTGATTAAATTGATAGACATCAAAATTTTCTGGTTCGTAGTAATAATTGGATTTGTACGTGGACCGGGTTATTGGAGCCAAACAGTACTCAATTATATTGAGACCAAACGAATCCTGCCCCTCTGCTGCATCTTTTGGCTATTCGAAACGTGGGAAAAATCAGAAAAGTCTATTAATTGGATAACTTATATAATTTTTCTTTCCTTTTAAAAACTAATAGGATATTCAGTGAATGCACCGAGCAAGACGTCCACCACCTTTTGTACGTTCACCACCTGTAACCAGATCAAGACATCTAGCAAATATTGTTGCCGTTGATTTTTCTTTAGAATCGTCATCCAGTCGACCAAGTACTCCAATTCAAATTTCCGATAATCCATTTTTTGAACCCGACCTCACAATTGAGAATCCGGAGAATATTCAGGGACAATTCATAGATCCTGAACCATTAATTTTTCCTCCGGAACCACCAATCATTCAAACAGAGATTGTTGAGGAACGAACCATTAAATCAGAATCCTCTAGTGATTCAGATTCAACAAATTCAATCATGGAAAATCTGGAACCTTTAAGTATGGAAGACCGAATGAGAGCTAAACGCACTGGCCAAGGTTACGCAATTACTCATCCAGACATTAATGCGCCAGATTATGAAATCAAAGGACAAATTCTACACATGGTAACTAATCAATGCCAATTTAGTGGTGCGCCGAAGGAAGATCCAAATGAACATCTTCGTACCTTTAATAGAATCTGCACACTATTTAAAATAAGAGAAGTTGAAGATGAACAGATATATCTCATGTTATTTCCCTGAACTTTAAAGGGAGAAACCAAAGATTGGTTGGAATCATTACCTGAAGGAGCGATTGATACATGGGACGTTTTAGTTGAAAAATTTCTTAAACAATTCTTTCCGGCATCTAAAGCCGTAAGACTTCAAGGAGAAATTGTTACGTTCACACAGAAACCGAATGAAACTCTATATGAGGCGTGGACTAGATTTGGAAAGTTATTAAGAGGATGTCCGCAACATGGTTTAGACATCTATCAAATAGTACAAATATTCTACCAAGGATACGACATCACTACAAGGAAAGACATCGATATAGCAGCTGGTGGTTCTATTATGAAGAAAACAGAAACTGATGCTTACAAAATTATTGATAACACTGCTTCCCACTCACATGAGTGGCACCAAGAAAAAGATATCGTTAGATCATCTAAAGCAGCTAGAGCCGATTCTAGCCATGACTTAGATTACATTTTCGCAAAGATAGATGCTGTCGAGAGACGAATGGAAAAGATGACTAAGGATATACACTCAATACGAATTAGTTGTGAGCAGTGTGGAGGACCACATTTGACAAAAGATTGTCTTAGTATTGAGCTAATAATGGAACAAAGAGAGAATATTTCATACATAAACCAAAGGCCTGGAAATAATTATCAAAATAATTATCAACCACTAAGACCAATTTACAATCAAAACCAGAATTATAATCGAAATGTTCCATACAACAACCAACAAGGTCCTAGCAAACAACAAGTATCCAATAATACTTACAATCAGTAAAGACCTAATTTTCAAAACAAACCACCACAAACCGATGATAAAAAGCCAAATTTAGAAGATATGATGACGAAGCTAGTTGAAACTCAAACGTAGTTTTTCACATCTCAGAAACAAACGAATGAACAAAATGCTCAAGCATTTAGAAATCAACAAGCTTCTATTCAAAATCTGGAACAAGAAGTAAGTAACCTAGCAAGGTTAATAGGTGAAAGAAAACCGGGAAGTTTACCTAGTGATACAAATGCTAACCCCCAGAATGAAACAGCTAAAGCCATTACCACAAGAAGTGGTATTACACTTAAACCACCTGAAATATCTGTAATTTCTGATGAAGCTATTCCTACTCCACAAGAACCACAACCTGAACAAGATAAGGAAAAAGAATAGGTAGTTGAAAAGGTTAATGAAGATAACACAGTTAATGCTAAACCTTATGTTAAACCATACCAACCACCACTTCCTTACCCAAGTAAAATGAAAAAAGAGAAACTTGAAGCTGAGCAATCCAAATTCTTGGATATGTTTAAACAGATAAATGTAAATCTTCCTTTCATTGATGTGATTTCAGGAATGCCTAGATATGCTAAATTCTTAAAAGATCTGATCACAAATAGAAAGAAAATGGAAGAACTCTCGGCCGTTACTATGAATGCTAATTGTTCTGCAGTGCTGTTGAATAAGATACCAGAAAAACTATCAGATCCAGGAAGTTTCACAATTCCATGTTTTCTGGGTAGTCTTAGTTCAATAGAAGCATTGGCAGACTTAGGTGCTAGTATAAATTTAATGCCATATTCACTATACGCTAAACTAGACCTTAAAAAATTAAAACCAACACGAATAAGTATACAACTAGCAGATAGATCAGTAAAATATCCTAGAGGGATAATGGAGAACATGCTAGTTAAAGTTGGTACTTTAGTATTTCCAGTAGATTTTGTTGTTCTGGACATGGAAGAAAATTCACAAGTTCCTCTCATATTAGGAAGACCATTCTTAAACACGGCTAAAGCAATGATAGACGGGTTTGGTAAGAAACTGACCCTAAGTATAGAGGACGAGAGTGTTACCTTTTCAGTTGATAGAGCAATGCAACAACCACAATCTGCAGATGATACATGTTATTATATTCAAACTATAGAATCACATGCAGAATTGTTAGAAGAATTTACAGAATTACAAGGAACAGGAGAATGTTCTTTTGGAGAAAGTACTGAACCAATTGATGAAACTGAAATGTTAGCTACACTAATGGCTAATGGATATGAACCAACAACAGAAGAAATTCAAATGCTAAAAGAAGAATACAGATATCGATATAAATCATCGATAGAAGAACCACCAACACTAGAGTTAAAGCCACTTCCAAACTATTTGGAATATGCTTATTTACATGGTGAATCTGAATTACCTGTAATAATATCGTCTTCTCTTACTGAAAATGAGAAATCACAACTCATTTCTGTGTTGAAAGCTCATAAACCAGCTATTGCATGGAAGATTCATGATATTAAAGGAATAAGTCCTTCGTATTGCACACATAAAATCCTTATGGAAGAAGGTCATAAAACGTATGTGCAACGCCAACGAAGACTAAATCCTAATATGCAAGATGTTGTTAAAAAAGAAATTATTAAACTGCTTGATGCAGGTTTAATTTATCCAATTTCTGATAGTCCATGGGTAAGCCCAGTTCAATGCGTACCTAAGAAGGGTGGCATGACTGTCATTACAAATGAAAAAAATGAGCTTATTCCTACTAGGACTGTAACAGGATGGCGTGTGTGTATTGATTATAGAAAATTAAATGACGCCACCAGAAAAGATCACTTTTCCTTACCTTTTATTGATCAAATGTTGGAAAGATTAGCCGGAAACAGTTACTATTGTTTTTTTGATTGTTTTTTTGAATATTTTCAAATTCCAATAGCACCCGAAGATCAAGAGAAAACCACGTTCACGTGCCCTTATGGTACTTTTGCTTACAAACGCATGCCATTTGGACTTTGCAACGCCCCTGCAACCTTTCAAAGGTGCATGATGGCGATTTTTCACGACATGATAGAAGAATGCATGGAAGTTTTCATGGATGACTTTTCAGTCTTCGGTGATACTTTTGAAACATGTCTAGCTAATCTTGAACGAATGCTGATTAGATGCGAACAATCAAATCTAGTTCTTAATTAGGAGAAATGCCATTTCATGGTTAAAGAAGGCATCGTTCTTGGTCATAAAATTTCAAAGGAAGAAATTGAAGTGGATAGGGCTAAAGTAGATGTAATTGCTAAACTTTCACATCCCACCAATGTTAGAGGAGTTAGGAGTTTTCTAGGGCATGCCGGTTTTTACCGACGTTTTATAAAAGATTTTTCTAAAATTGCCACTCATATGAATAAACTCCTAGAAAAGGATGCTCTATTCATCTTTTCAGATGAATGCATTAAATCTTTTAATATTCTTAAAGAGAAACTCACTAATGCGCCGATCATGATAACACCAAATTGGAATCTACCGTTTGAACTAATGTGCGATGCAAGTGATTTTGCAATGGGAGCCGTTTTAGGACAAAGGATTGAAAAACGATTTCAACCTATATATTATGCTAGTAAGACGTTACAAGGAGCACAAACAAATTACACAACTGCTGAAAAAGTACTCCTTGCTATTGTCTTTGCTTTTAACAAACTTCGATCATATCTCGTTCTAGCTAAAACGGTGGTCTATACCGACCATTCTGCTCTTAGATACCTATTTTCGAAACAAGATGCCAAACCAGGATTAATCCGTTGGATCTTACTCTTACAAGAGTTTGATATTGAAATCCGAGATAAAAAAGGAGCAGAAAATCTCGCAGCCGATCATCTTTCTCGTCTTGAAAATCCTGAATTAGAAGTTCTAAATGAATCGGCCATACAAGACAACTTTCCTGATGAATATCTATTGAAGATAGATTATAATGAAATTCCATGGTTTGCAGATTATGCAAACTACTTAGTATGTAGATTCCTTGAAAAAGGATTGTCGTACCAAAAACGAAAGAAATTCTTTAGTGATATAAAACACTATTTCTGGGAAGATCCACATTTGTTTAAAAGTTATCCCGATGGAATAATACGCTGATGTGTATTCGGAGATGAAGCTAGTAAAATCTTAAACCATTGTCACACAGAACCAACAGGAGGGCATTACGGGCCTCAACTAACAGCAAGAAAAGTTTACGATGCTGGATTCTATTGGCCTACAATTTACAAAGACGCACACCTTCTTTGCAAATCCTGTGATGCATGTCAAAGGGCCGGAAAAATAAGTCAACGTGATGAAATGCCACAAAATATCATTCAAGTATGTGAAGTATTTGACATTTGGGGTATTGACTTTATGGGTCCATTTCCGAAATCTCATAATAATCTCTACATTCTCGTAGCCATTGATTATGTATCTAAATGGGCGGAAGCACAAGCTCTCCCAACTAACGATGCACGAGTTGTAGTCAACTTTTTAAAACGTATTTTTGCAAGGTTTGGAACACCGAAAGCTTTAATAAGTGATCGGGGAACTCATTTTTGTAATAATCAACTTGAGAAAGTTCTTAAAAGATATGGAGTAACTCATAAAATCTCCACCGCTTATCATCCACAAACAAGTGAACAAGTTGAAAATACCAACCGAGCTTTAAAACGTATTCTAGAAAAAACCATAGGATCAAATCCGAAGGAATGGTCCATTAAGTTGGAGGATGCACTCTGGGCTTTTAGAACAGCCTACAAAACTCCAATTGGAACCACACCTTTTAGACTCGTTTACGGAAAAGCATGTCATCTTCCAGTAGAAATTGAACACAAAGCATTTTGGGCTTTGAAGACATGTAATCTTGATTTACATGAAGCTGGACGTCTACGATTAAGTCAATTAAACGAATTAGAAGAATTAAGACATGAAGCATACAAAAATTCGTTAATCTATAAGGAAAGAACGAAGAAATGGCATGATAAAAGAATCAGAAGTTCAAAAGAATTTAAAGAAGGAGACAGAGTTCTTCTTTTCAATTCACGATTCAAGCTATTTCCTGGAAAATTGAAATCAAGATGGTCTGGACCATTCATAGTCAAAAGAGTTTTCCCATACGGAACAGTAGAATTAATAAATTCAAATGGGATTGAATTTAAGGTTAATGGTTACAGAGTTAAACATTACATAGATAGTCCAATGGAAGTTGACAATGAAGTTAATCACAATTTTGATACCACAGCTAACTAAGTGTGGGGAGAATCAAGTCTTTAAAGGATAATATGTATTTCTGTTAGAGTTAGATTTTCTGTTTTCGTGTAGTTCTCGAAAATGAAACCCGAATGGTCTTTCCCTAGCAGACCCTAAAGAACTAGTCTTCTCCCCCCATTCCTAATTTTTATTTTTTTAGGTTTTTACGAAATGAAGACTTCCTGTGAACTAAATCATGGTCTAATGCTACACGCTTTGATTACTAAATGTAATAATGACACACTTCCGAGTGAACTGGCATCAGTAATCATAGAAAAATTGGACGGAGTAAGAAAAGAATCCAGATGCGAAGATAATAAGTTACAATTTGGTAAAGGAAAATCAAAATCCGCAGCGAAAAGAAGAGCACGACACCTTGAAAGATGTCACAAATGCGGAAAATGGTCACACGAAGGTAAATGTTCAAGTATTCAAACCTATTCAAATACCGAATTTATTACTTTATGCAGAGACCGACCGTTTATATGTTTAGAAGAAAAAACATTAAATGCTCGAGGTTACGCCTATGTAGCCATGGAAAACCAATTAGTCCGACTATCTTATGAGTGGGCTAGAGCATATCACTAAGAAATCTATTTCACAGGTAAGTTTGTACAGTTTTCATTTTTATTTTTATTTTTATTTTTAAACTTTTGATAATAAACGCTAATTTGTTCGCTATAAAGTATTAAATTGGTATTCAATAAAATTAGGTCTTGTGACCGAAATTATTGATATCATACAAAAATTTATTACATCACTGCGAAATTTACCGTTTATTCTTAAGATATAAATATCTTTAATCAATCAACTCAAAATATTTCAAAAATTCGTCATGAGTTAAATTAGGTCATGGAACCGAAATTACTTTACCGAAAAGAGGGGCGTATATTTTTGATAATATTTGATTGATTAAAGTGGGATAAAAGCCAAAAAAAATTTTAATTTTATTTTTTAAAAAATTAAAAAATTAATATTAAAATAATATTGTAAACTTTTTAAATTAATATATTTAAAATTGTAAATATTTGAAAAATTGATATTTTTAAGTTTGTATGTAAAAAATATATAATATAAGTTTGGTGTGAATTTTTAATTTTAATAATATGAATTTTTAATTTTATGCATTTTAAATTTAAGTTTGGTGTGAATTTAAAAATAAAAATTTACTTTATTTTGCTAAGTTAAAAATATGATTTTTAAAAATTCGTCGTAAGTTGAAGACTAGGTCGTTGAACCGAAATTGCTTTACCCAAGGGAGGGACGAGAACTTTTATTATCATTATTTTTAATCTTATTGAATTAAAGTATGCCAAAAATATTAAAAAACCCAAAAAAATCTTTACTTTTAAAACCGCGCTTTAAATTGACAAATTTTAAAATTTTGTCGAGGGACGGACTAGGACATCGTTCCGAAACGACCTCGTCCTAAATAACAAGGGAAACAAAATGTTAAAATTAATTAATTAATTGTTTTATAAGTTAAGGTTTTTATATAAAAAAAAATACAAACACCGCGACTCGCGGAGTTTGTAAAATACAGAAAAAAATAAAACGCAAGAACAGATCAGTTTACCAACACCACACACAAATAACTGCGAAAATACCCGAAAAAAGCCTCCCAAATTCGCAACTTTTGGCCATTTTTCATCAAATCTTTCTCAAAATCATGTTGAGAAGGATGCTATCAGGGAATTACTCAAGGAAAACGGTAAATTTCTACACAAAACACCCTTTAATCCGAAAATTTAGTGTTCTTGAGCAATTTTATACCCAATTCGATTTTGATGCTTTTTAGTGTAATTATACTTGAATTGTTTATGTATTATGCTTGTATAACCTAGATTGATGCTAATTAACATGATTAGAAGCCTTAAACTTCAAATTTTGAGTAATCTAGGGTTTGTGTTCTTGAGCAATTTGAGGCTTTTTGATATAAACAGGTTATGATTGATTTTTGTTATGAATTATTGCTAAATTAAGTAGTGTAACATGTTTAGGTAGTTAAATGATCCAAACTTCGAGCCTAAACATGATTTTTGAGAATTAAAGTGGACTTTTTCAAGTCTAAAATTCATGAACTTGATTTTTGAGAGATAATGCCATTTGAAACTTATTTAATTGCTAATAATGATTATTTTGACATGTTATTTGAGTTGAATGCTTATGAACTTGGCGAACATTTTCGTATATGCTTATTTGAAAAAGTGTAGATTTGATAAAAATATGAAAATGAGCATAAGTTTGATATAAATTGAACATGTCATTGTAATTATTTTGATTGATGATTTTGCTGTCACTAATGCATATTTGGATGCACAAAAATTGTGTTTGATGTGTTTTGCAGACTGAAAGGGATGAATCTTCATCCCAAGCTCGCATTGCTCCTCCTGAGAATGCGAAACAACAGGATGTTGATAACTATTACAAACAAGATATACCTCATCCAGTTATGACATTTTCAGATATGCACGTGGAAGATTTACACCCGAACTTGAGATTAGACAGACGTTGGATAGATTATCCAAAATACCAAAGGGGCTTGCACACTCTTCATTCTAAAGCTGTTGAAGTACCTAGGGTAATAGAATGGGAGCCGTTAGAAGCTGTAGGATTGGGCGAACGGATTAGAGAATTACTTACACAGAGGTATGATAATTCTACTTTTAACGATTGAGTACGATTATTCAACATGCGTAGACCTGTATATAAAGTATGGTGTGAAGAATTATTGTGTAGTATAGAAATAAATGATCGGGTAGCTACTTTAACCGATCGAACTTTTATTAGATTTTTGTTAGGAGGTTCGATGCGCCACATGTCTCTACTAGACATGGCTCAGGCCTTACATATATATACGCCTGAGGAGCTAGCATCTGCCGATTGTCAAGGGTTGATATTAAATGGTAGGAAGATTGATGAAAATTTTGATACGCATGGTGTATGGAGTCAAATGACTAGCCATCACCGATTTAAAGGGGAAATTACTCTTATCTTGATATTGATAGAGCTGAATTAAGAGTAATCCATAGGTTTCTAGCGAACTCGATTACACAGCGAGGTAAAAATAAGGAAAAGGTAAATGAGCAAGATTTATTTTACCACATGTGTATTCGAGACCCACAAATCGCTGTAAGTATACCTTATTGTGTGGGTTATTATTTATCGGCTATGGTTAGGGGGATGAGACCGCACAGTATAATAGGAGGTGGTATATTTATTACATTAATTGCTGAGTATCTCGATGTGGATATAAGTCGGGGGGGATTATTAATCGAAGAACCAGAACCCCACGATACAATTGGTTTAAATATATATCATGGTGCTAAGGTTTTGAAGAGGCGAAATAACGCCGCAGTAGCATATAATGGAAGACATCCACAGGTTGAAAGAAATCAACAGCCATGTAATTTGGGAGGGGGAAATGAAATGACAGAAATGCAAAGGTTTATAGCTTCACAAGAATATGAAAATGCTAGACATCGAGCATTTGAAGATTGGCAAGTTCATCAAAACCACATCATAGCTCATTGTCAACATATAGGTAGAAACTATATTCCTACTCCAAAGCCCATATTTCCTCCCTGGTCTATAGAAATCCAACCATCGTATCCTACTTATAACCCAGCTGAAGCATTTTATAACACATACAGTTATGCATGGAACCCCTACTGGTATCAGTATCAACCCTAGTTTATTTAGTTTTATTTATTTTATTTATTTTATTTTTGTAATGTTACTACATTTAACACTTATGTTGATATTGTAATAGTTTTTATAATTTTCTAACTTTTATTATTAGATTTTAATAATTTTTGAATGTGGGGTAATATACCAAACTTCAAAAATATGTATATATGTTTGCAGTTTATCTTATGTACACAACAGGGTAAAACAACGCATTTTCAAAGACTGGCATTAAGTTCAGCAAAAGCAACTAATTTTGACGACAAGATGCAAAATATATGTGAAATAACAACAAGACAGAATGAACAAATGATGTGCACCATTTATCATTCAACATAAACAACAATATGTTTGGAAACGTTGGTAAAATTTAATCATTTTTCTACGCTAATCACTCTCAATAATTTAAATTGTTACTGATTTCTTGCAAATGAGGGCATTGCAAGATCTTAAGTGTGGGAAGGGGTTAAATTCTTTCGGATTTTTAAAAAATTTTATTTAAACACTTGGTTACCATTAAAAATACTAGTAACGCAGTAGTTGTATTAGAATCTAGTGCTCTCTGATAATAAAGAACAGCCCTAGTCTTATATACTGACTACCCAATTCTAGTAAAATTTTTCAAAATTTTCAATTAAATGAACTCAAAATCATGTTTATACATATTTATGAATGATAAAACTAGGTGTTAACACCGAAATTATTGTTACCTTGGAAAATGACATAAATTGAGAAACAAATCAAAATGTTAAAATTCATTTAAAATGGAATAGAGGAAAATAAAAAGGCAAAGAAAGGAAAATAAAAGCCAAGTGTGGGAAATTTTTACCGAGTTATTGAAAATATATATCACATATTTTTGTACAAAAAATTGAAAATACTTTTGTTTTGGACGATAATTAACTGTTTTACCCGATGAAAGAAAAGAAGAGATGGATCTACACGATGAATCAATTCCATCATTAAAAGGAAATAAAGTCTTCTGAAAGAGAAACGCGCTTCTTGATTTAGGTCACGAAGTTGTCGTCCAGACCAGCTGTAGGTTGACGAAAAACCTAGAAAAGTCATCTCTAAAATTAGCAGGAAATCCACGGACCTCAGCATAAAACAGGGTCGCCAAGTAGTCAGACTTATCCTAACCATGAGAGGATCTGTCTCGTAAAATGGGGAGGACGCCGTGCAAATTAGCTGGATAAGACTAATGAATCAGATACCCAGAAAGGATAATCTCCTTAAAGATCAAAAATCAGCTTTTAAGACTGATATTACTCAATCCTAGAGATTGACCTTAAAGATTGAGAATTACAAACTCATGGAATTCAATGATATCTAAACTCGAGCTTGAACGAGAAAATATTTTAATCAAAATTTCAAACCGATTTTTTTTCTAAAAACCCATTTTCAATGCATTCATTACCATTGAACGTAAAATCCTAGAAATTCACCTGGAATTCATTAGGTTACCTGAACTAAATCGGGTGTCAACCGTAAGAACGGTGGTTGCATAGTATGGTCAAAGACAGGACCTTGTGCCAGACTGAAAAACTATAGGGTGAGCTTTACTATTGCTCCTACCAAGGATAGTAATTGCATCCGACACGTTATAGACCATAATTAAAAGCATGTCAGGGGACATTGCCTTAACAGTTGCTTGTTCAACGCTTTCCTTTACAATCGGACGGTAGTTTATCGAAAGGTAATATACGGAGCAAGTATACTGGACGTGTTGCTTTCCCAATACAAGGTTAGCAAGTGGGTGACACAAAACCACAAGTTTTGAGCTACAATTTTCAAATCTGAAACCCACCGAACCCACAAAAACAATTTGCAAACACCGATGAAGGGTTATTCCGGAAAACTTATCTAGGGTAAAAGCTAGATTTAATTTTCAAAAGATCAAATGTTTTCATAAAGATCCAATTTTCTTAATGGATCTAAATTTTTATAGTCATGTGGGATTGTAAACCATAACATTACTACCATTGTTTATACCGCCGTAAAGAAATCACTGATGTACAAAGTGTGAAGAATAAAGAAGTGATTCTATTATTTTAAGACTATATTGCTTGAGGACAAGCAACGCTCAAGTGTGGGAATATTTGATAATGCTAAAAACGAACATATATTTCATAGCATTATCCCTCAAGAAAGACAAGCTCTTAGTTGCAATTGTTCTATTTACAAGTGATATTCGTTTAAATAATAAAAGGTGAAGACAAAAGACAGATTCGACGAATTGAAGACGCAAACGACCAAAAAGCTCAAAAGTACAAAATACAATCAAAGAGGTTCCAATTATTGATAAGAAACGTCTCGAAATTACAAGAGTACAAGATTCAAAACGCAAAGTACAAGATATTAAATTGTACGCAAGAACGTTCGAAAATCCGAAACCGGGACATGAGTCAACTCTCAACGCTCGACGCAACGGACCGAAAGTCACAAATTAATTATGTATATAAATATAATATAATATATAATTAATTATATAAATTATATATTTATATTATATTTATTTTATTAAAATCCGTCGGCAGACTAGGATCCAAACTTGTGTGAGCTGGATTTACGAACTCCGCGACTTGCGGAGTTTGAAGAGCAAGAGTGCCGCGACTCGCGGAGCGGCCAAATTCGAAAATGCCTATAAAAGGCAACGCATTCTGAACGTTTTATATATCCTAATTCTATCTATCTCTCTATATACGTAAATATATATATATATATATATATATATATATATATATATATATATATATATATATATATATATATATATATATATATATATATATATATATATATATATATATATATATATATATATAAAATTTATATTTTAATTTTAATTTTAATTTTTATTTCCAATAATAAGGGTATGTTAGCGAATATTGTAAGGGTGTAAGTCGAAATTCTGTCCGTGTAACGCTACGCTATTTTTAATCATTGTAAGTTATGTTCAACCTTTTTAATTTAATGTCTCGTAGCTAAGTTATTATTATGCTTATTTAATACCGAAGTAATCATGATGTTGGGCTAATTACTAAAATTGGGTAATTGGGCTTTGTACCATAATTGGGGTTTGGACAAAAGAACGACACTTGTGGAAATTAGACTATGGGCTATTAATGGGCTTTATATTTGTTTAACTAAATGATAATTTGTTAATTTTAATATAAAGATTTACAATTGGACGTACCCATAAATAACCATATACACTCGATCGGACACGATGGGCGGGGTATTTATATGTACGAATAATCGTTCATTTAACCGGACACGGGAATGGATTAATAGTCACTAGAATTATTAAAACATGGGTGAAATTATGTATAAGGACACTTGGAATAATTGATAACAAAGTATTAAAACCTTGGGTTACACTCAGTCGATATCCTGGTGTAATTATTTAACAAAGTATTAAAACCTTGTTACAGTTTAAGTCCCCAATTAGTTGGAATATTTAACTTCGGGTATAAGGATAATTTGACGAGGATACTCGCACTTTATATTTATGACTGATGGACTGTTATGGACAAAAACCAGACAGACATATTAAATAATCCAGGATAAAGGACAATTAACCCATGGGCATAAAACTAAAATCAACACGTCAAACATCATGATTACGGAAGTTTAAATAAGCATAATTCTTTTATTTCATATTTAATTTCCTTTATTTTATATTTAATTGCACTTCTAATTATCGCACTTTTATTTATTATTATTTAATTGCACTTTTAATTATCATATTTTTTATTATCGCAATTTCATTATCATTATTTACTTTACGCTTTAAATTAAGTTATATTTATTTTTAATATTTTACATTAGGTTTTAACTGCGACTAAAGTTTTAAAAATCGACAAACCGGTCATTAAACGGTAAAAACCCCCCTTTATAATAATAATATTACTTATTTATATATTTGTATTTTTATAAATTAAAACTAATATAGCGTTAAGCTTTGTTTAAAGATTTTCCGTGTGGAATGAACCGGACTTACTAAAAACTACACTACTGTACGATTAGGTACACTGCCTATAAGTGTTGTAGCAAGGTTTAAGTATATCCATTCTATAAATAAATAAATATCTTGTGTAAAATTGTATCGTATTTAATAGTTTTTCCTAGTAAAATATAAGCTATTTCATATACACCTCGCATAACATCAATAATGCACAAAATAAAATAATAAAAGTAGTTTTTCCATTACAATTTTTAATTAAAAAGTAATTTATTTATTTATTTATTTATTTTTTTCATTTATTTTAAGATTTTTTTTATATAAATAAACAAATTCATTTAATGCTTTTCCAAGAATATTTGTCAATAATATTTTATTTTATTTTTATTTTTTATTTAATTAATAAATACAAATTTTGTATAAAAATAATAAATAATTCGGTATTTTGTATTTTTAATAATAATTATGATTTTAATTATTAAACTATAGTTTTAGTAAGTTTGTAAATATTATTACATTTATATATAATTGGATTTATTATATAGTTAAATATATAATACATTAGCTAAATAATAAAAGTGATACAAAGTTTATATACTTAGTTAAATTATGTCAAATTATATAAATTAATAATATATTATTTATTTAAGCGTACATTGTTGACTAAAAATTACTATTCGGTCAATATTTAATTGTATATAACAACCCTTAATACATATAGTCAGACATATAACCCTAGGGTTAATTCAGTAATTTAGAAGTCGAAAAGTGAGGGTTGTTACAATACGGGTCAACTTGCGGAAACTGAACAACCTTCTAATGTTCATACGTTGTACGTGGCTAATTAGGGTGAGCTCGGGGGGAGGGGGTGGGGGGGGGGGGGTGGGGTGAGGTGCGGTTACTCAGAAAAGTCCTTACATATCTCCTCCTCCGAGGATCAAATTTAGTGGGCATGTAATCCGAGGGGTACTCTTCCTAGATTGCGTGAAGTAATGTTTCGATCTCTGGAACGGTGGAACGGTAGTAACAGGTGGATTACAATACTAGTCCTTAGAGTTAGACGAGTGAGAAAAGGGTTCAGAAAAACATCTAAACTAGGAAAGATAAATTCTCCAAGTCGGTATAGCGAATAGCAGACATGTAGCAAGAACGTAATCGGGCATAATAACTACAGTAGCCTAGATTGTCTACAGCAGTACATAGCATGACAATAATAACAGTATTAAACCGAAGTATCATGTAAAAAAAAGCAGATAGTAGCATGCAGTAGCACATAGCAAGTTCATATGGTGGTAAAAGTAAGCAGTAGCATGCAGCAAGATCATATAGCAGTAAAAGTAAGAAAGAGCATGCAACAGTTCCGCAAAAAAAAGTAAACGAGCAGGTTGTAGATTAGTCCTATTAGTGAATCCTACTCGACTCGGTCAAGCCGCACTAATGCAACCTAATTCCCTACAACCAATGCTCTGATACCAAATGTGACACCCCGTACAGAATCAACGTGTACAGATCATCAACAACAGGTCTATTACATGGTGCAATACTACATGCTGTTTTAAAACAAGTTTTGCATTCATGAAAAGGTGACGTCTTTACCAACATCAAATGTTTTACAAAGATAACGTGCTTCTACAAATAGAAAGCATTAACATAAGTACATGACATAAAGGACATTACAAAGCCATTGTTCAAATGTAACATAAGTTGTGAATGCAAAGTAAAAGTTCCATGATTGCAACATCTCTAAGTAATGCAGCGGAAGTCTAACACAGCAAGTCTGTAACAGCAAGTCTATAACACCAAGACTATAACAGCAAGTCTAACAGCGGAAGCAACAACGTCTAAGCACCTGAGAAATACATGCTTAAAAAGTCAACACAAATGTTGGTGAGCTATAGTTTATTTGTATTCAGTAATGTAATGTAGACCACGAGATTTTAGTGCTTCAACCAGCGTTTCAAATCAGTATTTCAAATCAGTATGATAAAGTATATGCTTATCCGTGGGCACCCGGTAACTAACTTAACAAGTAATATCACCCCCTAACAGTACACCTGGCAAGTGCGTAAGTTTACGAAGTATTAAACACCCGTTGAATGCTAGAGCGACTAGCCCGAGTGGGGATGTCAAACACTATGGATCCATATCTAAGATTCGCGTTCACCGGTTCATAAACCAATGATTAAACTTTACCGTGCTAAGGGGAATCTTTGTGCCGTTATGTCACCCACACATATATAAAGTTTAAGTATTCGTGTCTAGTACATAAAACATAAAAAGTGCATGTATTCTCAGTCCCAAAAACAGTTAAAGTAAAAAGGGAAGCTATAACTCACAGTAAATGTGCAGTAAAATCGATATGAAAAGGTAAGCAAGTAGTAAGTCGGTTCAAACAAGTAAGTTGGTCGATCCAAAAGGTCCGCAACCTAAGTCAATGGTTAATAAGTCAGTAAATTGTCCCCAAAAGTTTAAAAGTAAATAAGTTAAGTCTTAAGTATCATCATCATCATCATCATTCGTAAAAGATAAAGTAAGTTTTCAACAAGAATAGAGATCGAAACAAAAGGCTGACTTCGTACAGCTGTTACGACCTCTATACAAACTGAAAAGACGCGTGGTCAGTGGAAAAGGCTCCGTATGTGAGTCCTTATACCGCTGTCCAATTTTCAGATTCTAACTCGATGTCCTTTGACCGTGGAGACGGTTCAAGCGCGAGTGGGGCAGAATTTTTTCAGCACGTCGTTACAAAGGCGTAGTGATTTTCGGAAGGCTATAAATCCTAAACCGTATATCGGATTTAGGCGAGTCTTAAACGAAAAGTCATCTACTCGAACCGAACTATCTGAAAATCAATTTTCCAGAAGTCCCAGGTATTTGATCAGACCCCGAAAAATAGAAAACAAGTGCTCCGGTGGGTTTCTTGGTGCTTGATGCTCATCACGGTTATCATCCTTGATGCGAGTAAGCTTCAAGTGTATAACTCTTTGATGTTTTAGCATCATTATGACCAAGTTTTAACCATCAACACATAACTAAAAGTAAAAGCTTAACTTTTTACAAGTTTTGAACATCAAGGTTGTCTCTTTATTGTATAATCACGATAAAGCTTCAACCTTTGTCCTTTTGATACAAGTTTATGCATCTTCATCATATGAGATGATGAAGACTTGATTTTTATCACCAAAAAAATCATAAAAAGGTTCCAAGTAAGTGAGACATACAATAATAACTTAGATCTCAAGTGTTAAGAAACTCTAAGCTAGAAAGCTTGAATCTTTACAAGATTAATGAGACCATAAGCTAGAAAGCTAAGATCTAGTAAAAGTAATGAGATGATAAACTTAAAAAGCTTAGATCTAAACAAAATAAAGAAACCCTAAGCTAGAAAGCTTGGATCTTTAATGTTCTTGGAGATCCCTAAAGCAAAAAGCTAGATCTACATGTTACATGAAGATCATAAACACAAGTTTTGATCTTTTAACAAAATAAAGTGGTTTTAAGCTTCAAAATTTAGATCCAACAAAGTAATGAAGATTCAGAGCTAAAAAGCTTGAATCTTTCATGTTCTTGAAGATTTCAAATCAAAGTTTGAATCTACAAGATATAACAAGATCAAGAAGCTAAAAAGCTTGATCTTATGATGATGATGATGATGTTGTGTATAAGAAGAAAAGAAGAAGAATAAGAAAATTTAAAACTTATAATTTTAGTGTGAGAAAGACTAGAGAGAAAATTAGAGAGTAAGTGTGTGTAAAATGAGAATGAAATCAAGTGTGAAATGGAAGGAATAAGGCTTGTATTTATAGTGGTGGAGGGGTGATGGGTGTCTCCAAAACCGTAGCCTCATGGGGGGACAAGGGGGGAAAACTTTTGCTTTTTGTATGGTGGTGGTCTAAAGGTGGTGCTTATTGTTGGGATCTCATGCAACATTTGTAGTAATGGTTAACAAAAATACTAGTATGTTGGCTCATCTTAATGGGTTTTTGTCCTACATATTAATGGGTCATAAATCCATTAAAATTAGGCTAACTTAAAAGTCCATTAGCTAGAGTAGGGCGGGCTTAAGTCCAATAAGGTAAAAAGTCCAACAAGACTAACTATTGTGCATTAGTAAATTACTAAGCGTAATTAAGCAACCAATAAGCCAAGTAATTGTCATTAGAAAATAACAATTAGTATTATGTAGTCATAATATTCCAATTACGATAAAAGTTAAACGTGTACCAAGTACGTAGCTCGTTCAAAACGACAAGTGACACTAACGGTCATAAAAGCATTCAGGGATCAAGTTAAGTGATTAAGCACTTAATAACACGCTGTAAGGTATTAACGAAAGTAATTATCATTAAGTAAGATCCTAGAGCATAAACTAGCTCAGTACGCACATATACGCAGATTCGTGAAAGTATAGAGCACAAAAATATAAGTCGAAAAAGTCGGGTCGTTACATAAACCCACAATAATCGGGTTTACATACACATTACATCCAACAAAACCCCTAATTTCATGAGAAATGGGGTTTATAACCCTAACTAGCTCAACCCCCAAACATGAACAAGAAACTTAAACAATGAAAATAGGAGTTAGAACTTACCAACACTACCACAACGTAGCCGTGAATGAGGAGAACAACTTTAACTCTTGAGACCCGACCCGAATCACTATTCTCCCCAAATCCCCAATTCTCTCTCTAGAACCCCTCTCTCCCTAGGGTTTGATGTGTGTGAGGGTGAAGAAAAGAGGAAGAAATAAGGTTGGGATAAGTTTTAGATCATTTTTATAGCCACAAACCCGTCCACATGCGAAATGACAATTATACCCCTCATTTAACCTTTAAAAATGAATTCAGCATCAGCTGCAGCTTTAGCCCGTGACGCGGCTAAATAGCCCGCGGCGCGGCTTAACACTGAAAATCAATGTCCACCATTTAAAAGCACAGACCATCAGCTCAAAGGTTAACTCGCGGCGCGGCTTCAGGACCCGCGATGCGGCCCAATGTTGTACCTGATTCTGATTTGAAGTTCAGGGACTGAACTTGTCTAACTCTGATTCTGATGTAAATTCTAAAAAATGCATAAGTGTTAGGTTGACTTTTAGTGGCACTTTTTGATGCACCCAGGAGCATTTTCTGATGTACAAAATTCAGGATCTTACACTTGTTCAATCAATAAGACTCTTCATTGGTCAAGCTCACGTAAAACCTAGCCTATTAAGATCATTCCAAATAGTTTACACAATTGCGTTATCACAATGTCATTCAAATACCACTTACACTCACATGTAGATGTCTAGATTACTAAGTAGTGAAGTATATATATTTTATCACCAATTAACGCACATTAACTAGTCAATAACCTATATAACTGAATTAAAGCATATAAACAATCACAACAGCGGATCTACGAAAGAACACAATTAACTAAACAAAATAACTTCAATAAACCAAAGCATAAAACAATCCAAAATCATAAGTCTTACATTAAAGCAAACACAAAGCTTTTTAGCCTAACATATTCATGAAGAAATCAAATAAACACTTAGGCATAATAAAATTCATAGTTAAATCACTAAAATGATGAAAACTAGAGGTACCAATGAAGATCCATGATCCAATTTTCAATCTTGATGATAGAATGGCTTGAAGATAATGAAAAATAACCCTAAACCCTTCCAATTCATAGCTGAATTCGTCCCCTAAAACTGACCAACACCTTCTCTATTTATAGGTTGGAAACTAACTTGTTGGCTGAGTTAGAGGTTTGTGCGTGTTGACTTATGCGCCGCATTAAAAACTGATACGACGCGTTAAAAATATACTGTTAACGAATTTATTGCTGGGACTGGACAAATGTGCCGCATCCCAACCAGTCAACTTCGACTTTTCAGATCAGCCTTATTATAACCTTGATCATATCTTTTAATCCGTTCATCGAAATTATTCGATATCTAAATGAAAAGTTATTGATTTTTCTCCAGCTTTCCAAAAACATGTATATCATATACCTTTTACCAGTAATATATGTATTTAATTCGTGATTCATTATAAACTATTTAATGACAAAATTTAGCATACAAGCATGTATAAATATATATATACTCGAGCACTAGACATGGATACACTATTAATATATAAAAGATAAAATATAAATGCTTACGTATCACTATTGTGATTCAATATTGCAGAAAAGTACGTAGACGCAACAGAGATGATAAACACTAGGTTTGACTTGCCAATAATACCTACGTACATTACCCATAATCTCCATAGCTATAACCCATAATTTCCTTAGCTCTATCCCGCTTGAAAACCCATTTTGAAAGTGCCACGCTCATGACTTCGTCGTAGTATTTTATGTATAAATAATACTAATACTACTATTAATAATAAGATTAATAACTATATTAATCTTAATAATAATAATAATAATAATAATAATAATAATAATAATAATAATAATAATAATAATAATAATAATAATAATAATAATAATAATAATAATAATAATAATAATTAAATAATATAAGTAATACGGAGTAATATAAAAGAGTGTGAGGAAACTGAACCAGAAAATGATCGAATTATATAGATGTGGCCTGTCCTCAGACACCATGCGATCGCATGGTTTTTGTGAGGGGATGCCATGCGATCGCATGGCTCCCATTTCCAGCTCACAATCATTTTTGTCCTACTCTTGTCGACATATTTATTAATTATATTTATAATATATAATTTATATAATTAATTATATATTATATTAAATTCACGTGCATAGTTGACTTGTAATTTTTGTTCTGATAAGTCGTACGTCATCACGTGACTTATGTCCCTGTTTTGGTTTTTCGAACGTCCTTTCGTACACTAAGAAAACTTGCATTTTACGTTTCGTGACACGTACCTTTGATAAAATATAGTCTTAAATTATCAATAAACTATATCACTCAAAGTGTATCTTAAACTTTCGAGTGTTTTGGTCATTTACTTCTATAAATCATCGTCTCGTAGTATATACATATACATATATACATTTTCATTTTGAAATAGCGTTTTACTGTAGCAAATAGTGATTTTCAAAAACACTGTAGCTTTTCGGGTACTGTAGTAATTCAAAAATACTGTAGCAAATTAGTGTTTTACTGGTTCATCTTAAACGTTTTAGTTAACTTATCTAAATATTAATCGAATCAATAATCGAATGTCACCATCGTTTACTAAATAACTTGAAATCATATATATTCAAATAGATATATAAACCAATAAGTTTAATGTACGGTATCATGCAATTAAAACTTTGTTACGTTTTCAAGTTATAGTATATATATGTATCTATTTACATATAATGGTTCGCGAATCGTTGAGAACAACCGAATGGTACTTGAATAGTTCAAAAATTTTGAGATTCGGTTTTACAGACTTTACTTATCGTGTCGGAAATGTTAAATTATTTAAAGATAAAGTTTAATTTTGGTCAAAAATTTCCGGGTTGTCACAAAAACCTTTGGTTTAAATATTCATTTATGGTGTGCCTTTTCAAAAGAATGTAATGTTTACAAAACGTATCATATAGAGGTCAAATACCTCGCAATGAAATCGATGAATGACGTGTTCGTTCATATGGATTTGGAGCGATCGTCACAGTTGGTATCAGAGCGTTAGTCCTAGCGAACCTGGTCTTGCATGAGTGTGTCTAACTGATAGTTGTTAAGATGCATTAGTAAGTCTGGACTTCGACCTTGTCTGCATGTTAAAAGTTTTGCTTATCATTTCTTGTCGGAAATTACATGCTTATCATTCTTAAGTCTAGACGTTTATCTGCATTTATTACATAAATAGTATATAGACAAAAATTCATATCTTAGCGTATCTGTTACTATAAACTTTTCCTGACATCTTTCGAAAATTTCTCCGTGATTTATGGAATTTGGTATTATATATACATATGTAAATTATGTATTGAAGAATACCAAACTAAATTCTATAATCTAATTCATATCAAAAATCTTCTCCCTAATTATACAAGATGGATCCCGTATCTAGTTCAAATTCCTTAAATTCCGACAGCTATTCCGATATGGATATTCACCTGAATTCCGAAGACAGTGTAACCGGAATTGATCAACCAATCAGCCATCACCTATTCTGGATGAATTGGGGATGGGTTTTTAGCCTGCTTAGTCATTAGAGACAAGAAGAAGGTGACCCCTTCCATCCACCACAATTCCCTCTTGGCGAAGAACCTGAAGCACTTACCGGTGAACCTGTTCGAGACACCATTTTCTCTCTCATTTTCAGAGTATCACGTCACGATAATATACTATCTCAAATTCTGAATCTCATTCTGTAACATCCCAAATATTTAAGGTATTATTTTATGTAAATTATTATTGCTAAGAAATTAAATGGTAAAAGTCATTTTATGTTAATGGATGAAAGTTAAGTTTATTGGTTAAGTTAGGAAGGACTAAGGGTGAAAAGTTAAGATTAAGGACTTCCCTAACTAGAGTTGTGGTGGGGAGGGTAGAAAGTGTCAATAGGCCAAAGTTATTTTAATAAAAAGAATCAAAAAGCTGGAAATTAGACTATGAGTGCAAAAATACAGAGAATCCTCCTGCTACTGTGTGTGTGTCGACTTGGGTAGAGGAGAAGGAGAGATTCACCATTTTGTGAAATTAAGAGCATGCAATTGAAGATTTGTGAAATCTAACACACCTTAATCACTCTAGCAAGCTTTAATCTTCCAATTTCACTCTCTTTGTGCACAATTAGGATTCTTAAACTCTAAAAGACAAGGTATGAATTTTGTGTCTAATTATTGCTTGCATTGTATGTTAATGATGAGATTATGCTTAAGAAAATTGCTATTTGTTGAGTTGTGCACAATTGTTTGAGTTAGAATGAATTTGTTGATGATTTTGGAAGTAATTACATGTATGAACTTGCATTATAGATGTATGGCATGATTATGGTGAGAATGATGATGTTCTAGTTAGATTTCTAGTCATGCACACCAAGTGTTTGTTAAAATGTCTCAAAGAGATGATTATGAGTTCTAGCTAGAAATTGTGATGAAGGATGTTCATGTATGAACTATGGTAATTGTTGTAGATTATAGAAATTGATAATTTGACAAGTTAATGGTGTTAGTAATGAAATTGAATTACTATGCACATTTGATGTTTAATGAAAGGATTAAAGGAAAAGTTGCATGATAAAGCTAAAAGTGATGAGTTAGTAATGTACATGATTAAAAGGTGATGTTTGATTGGTAACATGCTTGTTTTAGAAAAGATGAGTTCAAGGTTAGAAAGTATGTGTGTATGTATGTATGTTGTGATTAGGGGGTTGAGTGTATGAGTAAGTATAAATGATGTAATGATCCAAGAAAGTTATGATTTTGATTTAGTTATGTGATTAATGAGATTAGCTCATATATAGGTGCTAATCAAGGAAAAGAGGTCACAAGTGATCAAGGAAATCCATTTAAACAAGGTGAGTTTATAGGGGGTAATATGGGCGGGTCAAGAGTGGCTTAGTGTTCTCGGATTGCATCCGTGCAAGAGGGTAACGACTAAGTGCACTAGTTATGTAGCTTAGATAGAACTATTGGGTTAGCTCAATAGTTGTATCTATGGTTGATGTTTAGCTTAGGCAAGGTTATCACATTGCTAGTAATCTTGCCTATGGTTCGTGTTAGCTTAGACACTTTGGGTGTCTACGTATGAGATGATGATAGCTTAGGCATATTTAGTATGTCTATGGTTAGCTTAGACTTGATTACTAGGTTCGGCCTAGTAAGTCATGTCTATGGTATGAATGATCGGATCCGAAAGCATGCAAGCAACCTAAGGGTTGAAGGATAAGTGTTTCGATTATGCCCAAATGATTTATGTTTATGTTCTATGTTTATTGCTTTCCTATAACTCACTAAGTGTAAAAGCTTACCCCCATGGTGTTTTATGTTTTAGGTACTAAAGTCCATCGTGAAGGTAAGGAACCCGTGTGAAGCACTCGAGGAGCATTGGCATTAGAGTAAGTGGTAATGCAAGTCCCTTTTGTAATCACGCTCTATGGTTACCGCTTATCAAACGCCATGTGTTTGAAGTGTCATGTTTGTCATTATTGAATTTGGGACCAAATGATGGTTTTGTTTCATGAAAACACGTTTGATGTCTAAATGATGTTATTAGATGGTATACGATGTTAGAAACTGATTTCAGATGTTCGGGTGTGAATAATGTTGTTTTATATGTGTTTGAAAATGATGGAATGTGCAAAAGTTGGTTTATATACAATGTTGCAGGTCAGGCACCCGGATTAGGGTTATGTCGCGCCGCGGCAAAGGGGTCCGCGCCGCGGCATATAGCTGAAGTTGGGAACAGAAGCAAGGTTAAGGAGTCTAAAATTTCCTGTGTTGTGTCGCGCCGCGACAAGGCTTGCCGCGCCGCGGCATAAGCCTTGTCCGGCCAGTGACTTAACTTTTCAAAAAAAAAAAAAAAAAAAATTTTTACTCGAATCAAGGCGTTAAAAGTTGGTATCAGAGCTGTGGTTTAAGGGACTTGGATAACCCACGATAGGGATTATCTAGGCTTAAACCATTGTTGTGAAAGGATAAGCGGTTTAGGACTTGCATAAGTGTTATAGTCGTATAGTTGTGCCATGCTCCATAGGGTAGAGTCATTGACTAGACCCGTAGTATAATGATTGGTATATGAAAGGAGTTTGATACTCGCTAGCCATGATGTCGTGGTAGACTAGATGTGTAATGAAATGGTGTAATAACAACAGGCCATTGTTATTACTTCATTTTAGTACACATGAACGCCTACTATAGTTATGGTGAAACGAGTTAGGAATTCTTTCGAATGGTTTGATTTTGTTGAATAATGGTGTTACCGGTATTTGAACTAATGGGTTGCTTGTGATTTTGAAGTATGGCTATTGTATCACCAAACCGAGGTCAAGATGAGGATGATGAGTACGTCCGCACCCCATCCACGGAGTCTATAGAAGACTCTCACAACGAATTGGAAGAAGTTAACATGCCAAATGACATTTCGGGGCAAATAGGGCAAGCCTTGATACGTTATACTCCAACTTTGTTAGAGAAGATTAAGACGTTGATCAATGATCAATTAGATGAGAAGTTAAAGACTTTTGTTGCTAATAACCCTACCTTAAGAGGTGAAGGGGGAAGTGGAGTAAGGCAAGAAGAGGTAGAAGCCCCTAAGAGAAAGGATGACCGTTTTGAATATAAGAACTTCGCAAATTGCCATCCTCCCGAGTTTCATGGTAAGGTTGACCCTATTGTTAGTCAAAGATGGATTGATGAGATTGAAGAAACTTTCATGTTGTGTGAATGCCCCGAACATTTGAAGGTAATTTATGCGGCTCATCAAATGAAGGGTAGTGGTTACGAGTGGTGGAATTTCATAGTTAAATCTCATGGGCGAGACGTGGCTACAAGTTTCTCATGGGACAAGTTCCGTGAAATGTTTATGAATCAATTTGCTCCACCCGCCGAGGTTAGTAGGTTGAAATCCGAGTTTATGAATATAGAGCATGGAAGTAAGTCGGTGACCGAGTTTAATGCCGAGTTCAATGATAAGTCTCGATTTTGTCCGGACTTTGTGTCGAGTCCCAAGTTGATGATGGATCATTATCATGAGAAGTTGAATCCCGAGATAAGTGAGTTTATCGACAAGAGCACGTATAAGACTTTGGCCGAAATGATGAATAGAGCACTTGTTAGAGAACACGAACTTAGGAAGAAGGCGGCGTTTAAGCGAAAATTAGATCAAGACTCCAAGGTAATGCAAAATGTTAGTCCGAAAAAGGGTAAGTTTGGTTTCGAATCCCCGCACAAGTCAAAAGGGGGTTTTGTGTCGGGTAAGAGCGGCGGGAAAGAAGCCAAGTCGTGTACCAGGTGTGGTAAGAATCATACGGGTGAATGTAAAGCGGGTACCACCGATTGTTACTCTTGCGGGAAGCCGGGTCATAGGGCCGCCGAATGCCCTAAGAAAGGTAAGCAATGTTACTATTGTTTTGAGAAAGGTCACTTTCAAGCCGAATGTCCGGAATACAAGAAGGATTTAGCTAGTGGTAGTGTTAAGAAAGAGGTTAAGACGGAACCGAAGACTAGTGATAGCCGACCAAGGGCCCGAGCTCATCAGATTACCGCACTCGAAGCGAAGGAGTCCCAAAATGTGGTGTCAGGTACCTTTATTGTAAACTCTTTACCTGCGCATGTTTTGTTTGATTCCGGTGCTACGCGGTCGTTCGTATCATATTCTTTTTGTAAGCATTTTAATATGACCCCAAGTATGTTAGAACACCCATTAGAGGTTGAAATAGCGGATAATAAGACTGTGATGGTGTATAGTATCATTGAGGGGTGTGAAATTATTTTGGATGATGAAAAGTTTGTCATTGATTTAATACCCATGCATATGGGGGAATTTCAAGTAATAGTGGGCATGGATTGGCTAGACGACAATGAAGGAATAATTTTGTGTCGTAAGAAAATTGTGTTAGTTCAATCACCTAGTGGGAAGGTTGTATGGATTTATGGGGAAAGAGCTAAGCGTGCTATTCCTATATGCACGTATGCTAAGGCTAAAAGGTTTTTGTCTCACGGGTGTTGTACGTTTTTGGCACATGTTGTGGATAATTCGAAAAAGATTATTGATTTAGATGATGTACCGATAGTTAACGAGTTTCCGGATGTGTTTCCAAGTGAATTGCCCGGTGTACCTCCCGAGCGTGAGGTAGAGTTTAGAATAGATTTGATACCCGGGGCCACGCCAATTGCCAAAGCTCCATATCGATTAGCCCCATCGGAAATGAGAGAAATGATGACTCAATTGCAAGATTTGATGGATAAAGGTTTTATACGTCCTAGTAGCTCACCTTGGGGAGCTCCGGTTTTATTTGTGAAAAAGAAGGATGGAACTATGAGAATGTGTATTGATTATCGAGAATTGAATAAAGTCACAATTAAGAATAAGTATCCGTTGCCAAGGATAGACGACTTGTTTGATCAATTACAAGGTGCAAGTTTCTTTTCAAAGATAGATTTAAGGTCGGGTTACCATCAATTGAAGGTGAGGGAAGAAGATGTCCCTAAAACGGCTTTTCGAACAAGGTATGGTCATTATGAGTTTGTGGTTATGCCGTTTGGATTAACAAATGCTCCGGCCGCGTTTATGGATTTGATGAATAGAGTTTGTCGACCGATGCTTGATAGGTATGTAATTGTGTTCATTGATGACATTTTGGTATATTCTAAGAGTGAAGAGGAACATACGGTACATTTAAGACAAGTATTAGAGACTTTAAGAAGAGAAAGATTGTTTGCTAAGTTCTCTAAGTGTGAGTTTTGGCTTCGTGAAGTTCAATTTTTGGGTCATGTCATTAACAAGAAGGGTATTTGTGTTGATCCGGTTAAAATCGAGGCAATTATGAGATGGGAACCACCTACGAATCCTACCGAGGTTAGGAGTTTTCTAGGCTTAGCAGGGTATTATCGACGGTTTATACAAGATTTCTCGAGAATAGCCACCCCACTCACTAAGTTGACTCGTAAAAGTGTGCCATGGAGATGGGAAGAAAAGCAAGAACAAGCGTTTCAACTCCTTAAGGGAAAGCTTGTTCAAGCTCCCATATTGGTTTTACCGGAAGGGAATGAGAACATGACGGTTTATTGTGATGCTTCTAAGAAAGGCTTAGGGTGTGTATTGATGCAAAATGGGAAGGTCATAGCTTATGCTTCCCGACAATTGAAGGAACACGAGAAACGCTATCCTACGCATGATTTAGAATTAACGGCCGTGGTTTTTGCTCTAAAGATTTGGCGTCATTATCTTTATGGTGTTAAGTTTTCCATTTATACCGATCATAAGAACTTAAAGTATTTGTTTGATCAAAGGGATTTGAACGATAGGCAAAGGAGAGGTCTCGATTTGGTGAAAGATTATGATTGTGAGATCTTATATCACCCCGGAAAAGCGAATGTAGTAGCGGATGCTCTTAGTAGGAAGTCAAGTCATCAACCGATTAAGATAACAAGTTTGGCTATGGTAATAGCACCTCAAATATTTGATGATATTCGTGATGCACAAGGTGAAGCATTATCGCCCGAGAACGTGAGAAAGGAAAGGATCAAGGGGCAAGTTAATGATTTTATAGTGGATTCTCGTGGTTTAAGGCTTAGATATGGGAGAATTTGGGTACCTTTGCAAAGTGGTGTTAGAAGTGAGCTCCTTGACTTAGCTCACAAGTCTAAGTATTCGATTCACCCCGGTGCTACGAAGATGTATAGAGATTTAAGGAAAGACTATTGGTGGCCGGGAATGAAAAGGGATATAGTTAAGTATGTGCACAAGTGTCTTACTTGTCTTCAAGTGAAAGCCGATCATCAAATGCCCTACGGTGAAATGCAACCTTTAGAGGTACCGGTGTGGAAATGGGAGCATATTACGATGGATTTAGTGACTAAGTTGCCTAAGACCCCTAGACAACACGATGCAATTTGGGTTATTGTTGATAGATTGACTAAGAGTGCATTATTTTTGGCAATAAGAGAAGCTTCGTCATCGGAAGCAATGTCTAAGTTGTATATGAAAGAAGTTGTTGCAAGGCATGGAGTGCCGGTTTCCATAGTTTCGGATCGAGACACTCGATTCACATCTCGATATTGGAGGAAATTTCAAGAGGAAATGGGTACTAGGTTACACATAAGTACCGCGTTTCACCCGCAAACGGATGGTCAAAGTGAAAGGACTATACAAACTCTTGAAGATATGTTAAGAGCATGTATCATCGATTTTGGTGGGAGTTGGGATACTCATTTACCTTTAGTTGAATTTTCATATAACAATAGTTATCACTCTACGATTGGAATGGCACCATATGAGATGTTGTATGGAAGGAGGTGTAGAACCCCGATTTGTTGGGGCGAGGTAGGTCAACGAGAATTGGGAAGCACGGAAATAGTGCAACAAACCACCGAGATGATTGATCAAATTCGTGAAAGAATGAAGGCGGCACAAGATCGACAAAAGTCATATGTTGATAAGAGGAGAAAGCCGATAGAATTTCAAGTAGGTGATAAAGTGATGCTAAAAGTTTCTCCATGGAAAGGCATTATCCGTTTTAGAAAGAGGGGAAAATTGGGTCCAAGGTTCGTGGGACCATTTGAGATAGTGGCGAAAGTTGGGAAGGTAGCCTACCGTTTGGCTTTACCCGATGAATTGAGTAATATACATGACACGTTTCACGTGTCGCAATTGAGAAAGTGTTTGGCGGATGATTCAACCTATGTTCCTTTGAATGAAATTGAGGTCGATAATAAGTTAAGATATGCGGAGAAGCCGATAAAGATTTTGGATCAAAAGGTTAAGCACTTGAGAAATAAATCGGTTATATTGTTGAAGGTATTATGGCAATTTAGAAAAGGTTCCGAATGTACATGGGAACCCGAAGAATGGCTCATGAAGTATTATCCATCGTTGCATCAAGAATGGTTCGCGAGGACGCGAACGATCCAAGAGGGGGAGAGTTGTAACATCCCAAATATTTAAGGTATTATTTTATGTAAATTATTATTGCTAAGAAATTAAATGGTAAAAGTCATTTTATGTTAATGGATGAAAGTTAAGTTTATTGGTTAAGTTAGGAAGGACTAAGGGTGAAAAGTTAAGATTAAGGACTTCCCTAACTAGAGTTGTGGTGGGGAGGGTAGAAAGTGTCAATAGGCCAAAGTTATTTTAATAAAAAGAATCAAAAAGCTGGAAATTAGACTATGAGTGCAAAAATACAGAGAATCCTCCTGCTACTGTGTGTGTGTCGACTTGGGTAGAGGAGAAGGAGAGATTCACCATTTTGTGAAATTAAGAGCATGCAATTGAAGATTTGTGAAATCTAACACACCTTAATCACTCTAGCAAGCTTTAATCTTCCAATTTCACTCTCTTTGTGCACAATTAGGATTCTTAAACTCTAAAAGACAAGGTATGAATTTTGTGTCTAATTATTGCTTGCATTGTATGTTAATGATGAGATTATGCTTAAGAAAATTGCTATTTGTTGAGTTGTGCACAATTGTTTGAGTTAGAATGAATTTGTTGATGATTTTGGAAGTAATTACATGTATGAACTTGCATTATAGATGTATGGCATGATTATGGTGAGAATGATGATGTTCTAGTTAGATTTCTAGTCATGCACACCAAGTGTTTGTTAAAATGTCTCAAAGAGATGATTATGAGTTCTAGCTAGAAATTGTGATGAAGGATGTTCATGTATGAACTATGGTAATTGTTGTAGATTATAGAAATTGATAATTTGACAAGTTAATGGTGTTAGTAATGAAATTGAATTACTATGCACATTTGATGTTTAATGAAAGGATTAAAGGAAAAGTTGCATGATAAAGCTAAAAGTGATGAGTTAGTAATGTACATGATTAAAAGGTGATGTTTGATTGGTAACATGCTTGTTTTAGAAAAGATGAGTTCAAGGTTAGAAAGTATGTGTGTATGTATGTATGTTGTGATTAGGGGGTTGAGTGTATGAGTAAGTATAAATGATGTAATGATCCAAGAAAGTTATGATTTTGATTTAGTTATGTGATTAATGAGATTAGCTCATATATAGGTGCTAATCAAGGAAAAGAGGTCACAAGTGATCAAGGAAATCCATTTAAACAAGGTGAGTTTATAGGGGGTAATATGGGCGGGTCAAGAGTGGCTTAGTGTTCTCGGATTGCATCCGTGCAAGAGGGTAACGACTAAGTGCACTAGTTATGTAGCTTAGATAGAACTATTGGGTTAGCTCAATAGTTGTATCTATGGTTGATGTTTAGCTTAGGCAAGGTTATCACATTGCTAGTAATCTTGCCTATGGTTCGTGTTAGCTTAGACACTTTGGGTGTCTACGTATGAGATGATGATAGCTTAGGCATATTTAGTATGTCTATGGTTAGCTTAGACTTGATTACTAGGTTCGGCCTAGTAAGTCATGTCTATGGTATGAATGATCGGATCCGAAAGCATGCAAGCAACCTAAGGGTTGAAGGATAAGTGTTTCGATTATGCCCAAATGATTTATGTTTATGTTCTATGTTTATTGCTTTCCTATAACTCACTAAGTGTAAAAGCTTACCCCCATGGTGTTTTATGTTTTAGGTACTAAAGTCCATCGTGAAGGTAAGGAACCCGTGTGAAGCACTCGAGGAGCATTGGCATTAGAGTAAGTGGTAATGCAAGTCCCTTTTGTAATCACGCTCTATGGTTACCGCTTATCAAACGCCATGTGTTTGAAGTGTCATGTTTGTCATTATTGAATTTGGGACCAAATGATGGTTTTGTTTCATGAAAACACGTTTGATGTCTAAATGATGTTATTAGATGGTATACGATGTTAGAAACTGATTTCAGATGTTCGGGTGTGAATAATGTTGTTTTATATGTGTTTGAAAATGATGGAATGTGCAAAAGTTGGTTTATATACAATGTTGCAGGTCAGGCACCCGGATTAGGGTTATGTCGCGCCGCGGCAAAGGGGTCCGCGCCGCGGCATATAGCTGAAGTTGGGAACAGAAGCAAGGTTAAGGAGTCTAAAATTTCCTGTGTTGTGTCGCGCCGCGACAAGGCTTGCCGCGCCGCGGCATAAGCCTTGTCCGGCCAGTGACTTAACTTTTCAAAAAAAAAAAAAAAAAAAAATTTTACTCGAATCAAGGCGTTAAACATTCACCCGCTCGTCCGAACCGACAATCATCCCGGTGTAATAGAAGAAGTCAACGAGCTTCGTGCTCGGGTAGTGGCTTTGGAGAACATGGTGCAAAGGTTACAAGCACCAGCAGCAGCACCGGCAGCACCAATACCACCATCAGCAACACCAACAGTACCATCACCACCACCAACAACAACATCCACATCCCACACCTCAAAAACACAATCTGTACCTCGAACATCAACGTCATACGCACCATAGATACCAAGGAATATCAACAACAACAAATGATGAAGTATTGATTCATAACTTCATCGAAGAAATATTCTGCAGAGAATATGTAGTGTCAAAAAGTTTTAGAGATTACTTATTCTAGTTGTAATTGTAAACCAGATGAATGAGCGAATAGAAATGATGAAATAAAACTCTGATCGGAATGGTGCACGATTTACAAGCTAGATCTGTTAGCAGCAGCACCGTCAGTACCATCAACATCGTCAGCATCAGCAGCATCTACAACAACCACAAGCTCCGCCAGATCCATAATCACCGCAAACATCATCACTAATCAACAACGCGTATATCGTATCAACGAGTTATGAAGTATTAACTCATTCCCTCTAAAGAAATTATATGTATATTTTATATATATATGAATTCTGAGATCAAAATAAATCTTTTCGTGCTAAACTATTACGTGTGAATCTTAACTAGTAGGTACTACTCAGTTAATTCATATTACTAATATGCTATGATGTACATCCTTCGTTAACGACTTAACCATCGTTAACTACAATATCTGTTTCAACTCAATGAATTCCATTTCATAATGAACTTAGTGTATTAATCAACTACATGTTTGATTTTACACTTTTATCTTCGATGTACTCGAAACTTTCTAGAAAACATCATTTATATCTTATGAAGTTCATAAGAATTCCATGAGCACTAACATCATTCACCGAGGAAATATCAATAAAAATGAATAACGAAGTATTGATTCATAATTTCATTTACGTTGAAGAGATAATCCACGAAGATTATGAAATCTTTAATGTTTTAGAGATTATTTTTTTCTTGTTTAACATTTTGGAGTTGAAATCTTCCACCATATTAACCATAATGCTCCTTTTAAACCTTTTATGCATGGAATCATCATTCTAATTAATTCACCATCTAATGTCTTCAATTATAAACCAAAACTAATACATATGAAGCCGATATTGCGAGATAAAATGTGTATAAATCGAGCAATATCAAATTTCTCCACACTGGAATCTTGCTTGACCTCAAGAAACTCTATCTCTAAATAATGTAATGCGTACATCAATTGTAAGCTCATATAATCAGAATATGTAACACCATGACGATAGAACCAGTTACAAGTTTCATACTGAGTTGCAAGGTGGGTGTGCTATCCACAAACATCCTATTCTTCATGACAACGACACTCATCAAGTGTACCAACGATCACTCTGATGACTCTAGAGCAGGGTGCACAAATGAAGGAGGGTCATGGTTTAAGTCCCACGTGACTTAAGTTAGTTAAACTTTTTTCTTGGATTTGGCCCCAAGTAGCTCTCGTGTTTTGGCTTTAGAGCTAAAAGGCTCTAATGATTACGGAATAACCATTATACGGACATCATGTAGACATGTACAAGAATCATCCACCAAGGCAAATCATTATTTCATACTGCACAATTTAGGCTTTCACCCATTGTACTCAATGCTCCAGCTGTTACCCTGGATAGGCCTCCAGATTTAACTTCACCAGAATATTGGTTTCCATGATTATAGTCTCATGGGACTCTAACCGGGCGCCCCCTGACGCGATATTGCTATCGGTCTCAAAAGATTTTGCATAAATTCGTACTAGTTTCCCGATCTTGGTCAAATCAAGCCTTTCCACAGTACCTAACACCATTACAATGTCGTTACGAAAATAATGTTGGTTAGGAATATATTATATTACGTCCAGATGTGATTGATATGCCATGAAATGAAAAATCTCTAACAGTCAAATCAACCTGTAACGATTTAGTATGATCAGGCTTAAATGCTGATTTAATTTTTTTAGAGATCACCCTTAAAAAATTTGACCAAAAACACATAAAAAAACACCACAAATAATTGTCAAGGTACCTGCAACATTCTTAGTACACAATTGTGATAACATCTCTAAATAAGCTCATTAAAACAATTACAACTTGGCTTTTGAATGATTCAAAAATTCTCAAATTTTTCAAAAATGACTTAAAAATAAGACATAAAGCCAAGTGTAATACATGCGCCATAATTTATATCTCTCCCCCGCACATAAGATCAAGTAATGCCCTCATTACATGAAATAGGGTAATCAACTATATATTCGAGAATAAAATAGAGTAATGGGAATAAAGATACCCATATGTAGAGTTAGAAATCGAAACGGAGTGACATGCGACTCTGCACAGACGGTTATTCCTCGATTGTTATCACACACCGTTCAACTCAAATGGTACCTGCATTGAAAACACAAGAAACACAAAACACACTAAGCTAAATATTTTTGGATTTTAATATTTTTTAAATTTTTAGGATTTTTAAGTATTCAAAAATAATTATACGAACTATACAAGGATACATATACATGTTTATTAACGAGTTGTGTACTCAACTTCACCTCCACTTCTGCTAATGCCCAGATGATAGGTTCCCTCATCCTTCAACCCACGGGAACCGTCACTAGTTTTTAAACTCGATCTGGGTCAACAACCAAATATCTGCATGCTTTGACTCTTCACACAACTCCTTCAACATCTCCTTCTCTTTCCTAGACATATTCAACATTAACTGGTTTCTCACATGTTCATCCTTTTCAGACATGGACCTTTAACCTGCCCATATAGCTTACTCATTGACCTATCAAGCTTTTCATCCTTAAGAGGTTTAACTATGGGTTCCTCCTCAACTTTTCTCCCACACTTAGTTGTTTGACTAACTATTGTGTTATCCTAAACGGGTTCAATACTATCCACAACATTCAAATAACCTACGGGTGTGGGTGGTGGTTTTACAATACACTTAGTCTGAAAACTCATATGTCTACCTCGAACTCTAAGAGTCAATTTACCAATTATTCAATCAATTAAAGAGCATGCAGTTGCTAAAAATGGCTTACTCAAAATCAATGGTACAACCTTATCCTCTATTAAATCAACAACCACAAAATCTGCATGAAATTATAACTCCCCAATTTTAACAATCAAATTCTCAGCAATCACTACGGGTCTACTAACATATATCAATTAATCTAACACCCGAATTGATCGGCTTAAGACCACCTAGGTTTAATCGCGAGTAAACATAATATGGCATTAAATTAATATTCACACATGAATCAGCTTGTCATACCCCCAAAATAGGTCCGGGGGTAAATATGACTTTTCCAACATCATCACACAGTTATATAAGCGAGAACGACTCTAAATGAGACGTTTAATAAAATCAGAAATTTAATTGCAGTGGAAAATGAATTGTTTTACATGGTAAACCCAAATGTAATAAATGTTTAACAAATTATTAGATATAATAAATGCGAACTTCAATGCAACAGCAGGCAAGCAACATAGGGCAGCACATAAGCTATTCTTCACCTGAGACAAACATGCTTAAAATGTCAACAGAATGGTTGAGTGAACATCATTGGTTTAATAACTAATAAGTTTTAGACCACAAGATTTATTTCAAAATATCAAAATTTTCAATATGCCATGAGTTATAATATCGAGCTAAACATTAACCCCTGATACTGTACGGGTGTTGGTAATCATCATTATGTACCCCCTTGACGATCGGTCAATGGGTAGAGACGTCACTCTCAATAGGCCTACTCATAATAATTAAGCTTGCAATATTTCAATTCCAGCAATTAACGATATTATGGCGGGGATTTGCATGTAAGAATACAAGTTAACAAAAGTCTCACGAAGTTGCATATCAAAAAGTTTAGGCACTTGTGTCTAAATTGTAAATCATTTAAAAGCAAGCATATGTCTCACCCCAAGATTTATAAAATACATTAAAAACATGTAAAAGCGGTGCTATGAGTTCACCTTAGTAGCACAGAAGAGTTATTCCACAAGAGAAATGAATTGAACGGAAGAACGTGATCAGAATCTCAACCTAGAGATAGAATGTTCGATCAGAGATATAGCCTAAAAGACTTAAGTATAATAATTATACTAATGATGATGGTTTTCTAAAATAATTTCCATTTTCGGAAAATTACCATTTATAGAAAGTTTCCACTTATAGTATCTTTCTAATTATAGAAAGTTCGGGTTATAGTCTATAACAAGACGTTGTACACCTTTACTTAAATCTCGTTGCTATCATACAAGTCACTCTAATAGTCATTTGTTACCGGGCGCCCATGATTCTTGACCAGAATCTATGTCATGGCATTCGTAATCCACAAGCGGTTCCCATTAGGCAACAAGGACCACCCTAGGGCATATGTAACGGTGAGGTTCGTATACAGTGCACGTCATCTTAATTATAACCTTCACATATTATAGGTGTATAATCTTTTATTATATAATTAAGTTAATTATATGTATATAGTTATTTTAGTATTATATAACTATTAATAGTTTAATAATTATATATGTATTATTATCCAATCTAATATTACTAACTTATCATGGATTAATTAATATTTATAATTTACTAATCATTATCTAATACAATACATATAACATAAATGTGTTATATTATTTATTTCTTAATTTACAAGATACTTAATAATATAGTATTTTATTAACTCAATATTATCCATAAATACTTAAATAATTAATTAAATACCTAATAATCATATACATAATTTTTATAGACTTAGGTAATTATAAAAATCAGTAGAAAAATTAATAAAGTAATTTTATTACTATTTTGCATTTATATTTGTTTCCATTCTTAATTTAATCACAAAACAAGTTTAATTCTATATAAAATACTAAATAAACATAAATAATTATTTTTAAAATTTTTATACGTTTCTTACAGTCAATTAATCTGTAGAAAATTATTAAATAAAATATTTCTTTATTTTTACAATTATTTCCTTATTTACCTCCTATTTACATAATAATAGTGTTTAATTATGTAATAATTATTAATTCGACTCATAAATTAATTTTTATATTTGTATCAGATCTAAACAATGTTTAAGAACTCAGAAAAAGTATTTATTATATTTTATTTGCTGTAAATATTTTTATTACGAATTTCCCCTAGTTTCCATAATTAAATAACACATAATTCGTATTTAAATTTTATAAATTATATTCTGACCTAAATAATTAACTTAAATATAATACTTTACTGGAAAAATATTTATATAGCTTAATTAGAATTTTTCCTTTTTTTTATAAATATATATGTATACCGTATATATATATATATATATATATATATATATATATATATATATATATATATAAACTGTTTTAATTAAATAAAATATAAAAATGCATTATAAATCAGAAAAATTATGTTTCTTAGATCTTATATTACTTATTAATAATTAAAATGTATAATACATAATTTAATAAACTCAATACATAATTATTAGTTATTTTCAAATGGTTCGGCTAAAAAATACAAATAAAAATTATAAAAATATAAAAACAAACTAATTTTCTGAAAATTCAATTTTTATAAACCTTATTCATCATGTTAATAATTATCATGTAAAAATTTGGATTTAATTAAGCTTTTAACAAATAAAAAAAAAATTATTGTTGTTGTTGTGGTTATCGGCCGAAAGAAAAAAAGAAAAAAAAAAGAAAAATCGAAAAAAATAAAAAGAATGAGAGAAAAGACTTATAAAAAAAAAATTAGGGTTTTGTGTGTGCTCCCAATTTTTTGAATGAAAAATAATGAAGCCGTGAGTGTATATTTATAGTTGAAAATTACTTGGAGAACAAGAATAATACATTCCTTTTTTAAAAATACAATTTAATTTTCCCCTTTTTTTTATTTTTGGCCGACTAGGCCTTTTTCTTTTTCTTTTTTATTTTATTTTTTACTTTATTTAATGAAACATTCTAGATTAGTTTGTATTTTATTTTTCTCTATTTAATTAACATGATTTATTATATATTTATTTATATTTTCGGTATATATATAAATACATATATTTTTATATATTTACCCATATTTATATTTCATTTACATTTTATTTACACTAATATAAAATATATACATTTTAATACGTATTATAGACATTTAATAATAATAATAATAATTAATAATAATAATAATAATAATAATAATAATAATAATAATAATAATAATAATAATAATAATAATAATAATAATGATATTTGTAATGACCCGCACTTTTTCGATCGTTCTATACTTATAAGATTAATATTTACATAAATTAAACCTTACCAACATGATAAGCAACCCAAATTGTTGAGACTTATGTTTTTGAAAAGAGATTTACACAACGTTTGACCGTCTAGTTTGACCGATGATATCACGAACTATATAACATATGATAATTATATGTTTGTGTATATATATGTATATATACATATTTAACATGATCTAAGGATGTTTTAATATCTCATTTTGTATTAATAACAATAAGTTATAAGTATATTTTGAAACTACTAACTTAAGTTTTCAAAACGATAACTTTAAGTAACGTTTTTTGATATAAATACTTATAACCTATAATGTTTATACATATATCGTATATGTAATGTATTTAATCACTTTTTAAGGACTTAAATACATAAAACAATATAAGTATATTCACAAAAGATAACTATATTTGAATCCTCGTTCCGTTTTCACAGGATTTCTATACGTATATCTAGAGTACATGTACTCGTATCATACCTAGCTTCTATACGTATTTACTATTGGTATATACACATCAAATCACCACCAACCAGCCCTTGTTCATGCCTTATGTATAAGGTAATTACTTTTGTATTATTGTATGACTAATTAACAAGATTACAAACTTGAAAATTGTCTTTGTCTCCCCCCATTAACGTTTTTAAAGGGGTTAAGAGTACTCCATTTTTGATTCATTTTTACCTCAAATCTCTAGCTAAATACACACACACTTATGAACCCTAAACACCTTAACCATCTCAGCTCACAACCATGAAGATCTAGCCATAAAAACATCACTTAATCACCATAATAAAACCCTTACAAAAACACCTCAAGAATCCTTCCAAAAACACAAGTTTACTTCCAATCTTTCATCCAACTCCACCACTCTTTTGGTTCTAGGTTTTTACTCCTCTTTTACAGCAATCTTGTCCAAGTAACTTGAGGTAGTAACTTTGTTCATAACCTTATTCGATTCATATATATATAGTTATCTTATTTTATGGTATAAAATTTTAACAACAAGAACATAGTTTGAATGTTTTCAAACTTGTTTGCAAACTAAATAGATCCTTCTAACTTAACTTTTAAAATACTTCAAGACATGTAATATATCATAAATATATGCTAATTTAATAAGGTATAACTTGGTTTTTCAAAGAACACCTTAAAAACTGTTTTTACGACGTCGGAGTGCAATCGGGGGCGGTTTTGGGTTGGATAATTAAAAACTATTTTGAACCTTGAATTGGAGGTTTATTTTCTGGAAAAATTATATTTACTATGAATATGATAACACATAAAAATTTCATGATTTAACTCAAAGTATAAGTATTTTTAGAAAAATAATCATTTAATGTTGTTTACATAAGGGAAAATGATTAACTTCATAAGTTTCACCAAAGTTTGACCTATGACCTGTGATTTCGAATACAAACTAAGGTATTTACAGTTCATAGTCTTAAAGAAGAACTCAATCCAAGGAAGTGGCAAGTTGAACCAACGAAAACGGAGTTGTAACGAAGAAACTATGACCAAAACGAGATCGGATATCCAAGACTAGTTTAGCCACGAAAATAATTGGAGAAAAATTAAATAAATCACATCTTTTTAAAATAACATGATATTTTTTATATATATGTACACATAATTTAATTTTATATATTTCAGGATCACCCGTAAACAATACGAGAAGATTAATCATAAGATCCCATGATTGTACGCAACACGTCATTTGACAACACCGGTACTTTATGTACGCAACACGTCATTTGACAACACCGGTACCATGGGTCAAGATTAATCCCGACCAATACGAATACGATGGGGGTTTTATTTATTTCATTGGGGGTTTATTAAACACCTAAAAATGAACCATTAAAATTGAATTACTAACATCGGACTGCTAACTACGGACTAAGGAATTATTAAAAGTATTAAAAGTATTATAAGTATATATATGTGACGTTTGTTTAAAAAGAAAAGGTATTGATATATTATATATGGATAGGTTCGTGATATCAATCGGAGACCAAGTCAAAATTACATATCTTCAAGACGAAGGTGAGTATATAGTCCCACTTTTAAACTCTAAATATTTCGGGATGAGAATACATGTATTTTATGTTTTACGTTATGGACACAAGTAACTGAAAAATATATTCTACGTTGAGTTGTACCACTGGCATACTTCCCTGTAGCTTGGTAACTGTTATTTACAGCGGTATTATAAACGCGAATCCTGTTGATAGATCTATCGGGCCTGACAACCCCAACCGGAATGGACGACCAGTATTCAACGGTTGCACAGTACTTCGTTTTGTGACTACACTTGGTACGGTGTAGTAAGATTTCATAATAAAGGGAATATGCGACGTGATTAAATGTTAAGTATGGTTACCAAGTGCTCAACCACTTAGAATATTTTTATTAAAACGTTTATATATGAAATCTTGTGGTCTATATATATATATTGCTGCCGGCATTAAACCTATATCTCACCAACTTTATGTTGACGTTTTAAACATGTCTATTCTCAGGTGATAATTAGAAGCTTCCGTTGCAACATGTTGAATTTAAACAAGATCTTGAGTATGCATATTTGTGTCAAAAATAAAACTGCATATCGGAGGATTTGTAATGTAAAATATGCTAGAAATCGTATTGTTATCATCACATGTAAAGTTTTTAAGTCTAAGATTATCGTTAAACGATAATCATCTTTTTGTTGTCTAAAGCTTGTATTAAAATAAGAGTTATGGTTTGTAATGTAAAATAAATGCAGTTGTTCTTTTAAAAATGTCGCATATAGAGGTCAATACCTCGCAATGAAATCATACGTTATCTAACTCGTTCTTATGGTTAAGGACGGGTTATGACATGTGGTATCAGAGCGGTGGTCTTAGCGAACCAGGTTTGCATTAGTGTGTCTAACTGATAAGTCGTTAGGATACATTAGTAAGTCTGGACTTTGACCGGGTCTGATTTAAAAACCATTGCTTATCATTGTTGGTTAAAATTTATATGTAAATATTATGTAGTACTAATGGGTTAGTTGTTGTGTGATAGATGTCGAGCTCAAAACTTGTTATCACATTCAGCGACTCCGAACCCGAATCTTCAGATGGTGTTCCAGTCATTAACCTATCCGATGACGAAAATAATATCTTTGGGGAAGACTCACAAATTCCGGATGAACCGACTATAGAGAACCCGGAAAGTGAACCCGAGGAGGAAAGTGAACCCGAGGAGGAAAGTGAACCCGAGGAAGAAATACAGGAAATTACAAAAGACAAGTTCGAACTAGGAAAGAAACGAAAGGCTAATGAATTAGAAAATTCAAATCCCGAGTTTAGTAAGGATGATGTGGCACCAACTCCACTAGACACTACCCCCCTATTCCCGCTATTCCTATTCGTTCTATCCCGGCATCCAGTTCTTCAGTCCCACAGCCAAAATATAGGCAGACCGCTAGGATAAGCGTTAGGCGATTCATTGAACCTAAACGTCTTAGAAAATAGACCAAACGATGCGCTGCCGTATTAAACCATGGGATCATATAATATTTTGTATAATATTATTAGTGTGGTTTGCTTAATGTTCGATGTAAGATAAGCATATGTAAAATAGTGAAGTGTAAAATGCAATAATTTTCCATGGTTAAGTATTATTTAGATGGTAGTAATTGATTCTGTACTAAGCTATTAAGTATGGACATTAACGGGTAGGTACTACCCTAGATATAATTATAAAATGCTAATAAGAAGAAAAGGCTTTTATAATAATACCTGGTTCATATTATTAACAAGCTATAATGTACTATAAATACACACTACATCTATAATATTCCATGTGAATAATTATTTTCTTTCATTAGGAAATGGCGCGATTGAACCGAATGACGGAACAAGAAATCCAGGAACTCATCAATCAGCGAGTGAACGACAGAATGTTATGGGTCGAGGCTGCAAGAGGTGCTGCAGTTAACCCAAATCCTCGTGTGGGGTGCACTTACAAAACTTTTCAAGCTTGCAAGCCCTCATCATTCAGTGGAACAGAAGGACCGATCGGTTTAACCCGGTGGATAGAAAAGATGGAGACTGTGTTTAAAATCAGTGGTTGTGTTGAAAAGGACATGACCAAGTATGCATCGTGCACTTTACAAGATAGTGCACTCACGTGGTGGAAAAATTATGTGAAGGCTGTAGGAGGAGATGTAGCTTATGATACTCCATGGGAAGAATTCAAAACAATGTTAATTAACGAATATTGTCCAAGGAATGAGGTTAGGAAGTTGGAAGATGAATTACGAAGCCTGAAGGTTGTTGGTACTGAAATCACCAACTACAATCAGCGATTCATGGAATTAGTTTTGCTATGTCCGGAATTGGTTCCAACCGAAGAACGGAAGATTGAAATGTACAAAGATGGTTTGCCCAAAAAGGTCAAGGCAAATGTTACAGCATCGAAACCTAAGACAATTCATGAAGCTATAACCATGGCAAACGAGCTAATGGATCAGGTCATCATGGATAAGAAAGTATCCAATACTGATGTGAAGGTATCAGGTAACAAAAGAAAGTGGAATGGAAATTATGATCGAGGTAACCAACAACAATCTTTTAAGAAACAAGAAATCACACAAGGTGCGGGTAGTGGTTTAAGCTTTGGTTATAAAGGACAAAATCCTTTATGCAACCGATGCCACAAACATCACTCTGGTTACTGTAATGTGGTATGCAACAAATGTAATCGAAAGGGTCATCTTGCTGAAGATTGTAGGGCTCTCGTGTAACGACCCGGAAATTTCCGACCAAATTTAAACATTAAACTCTATATGTTTCCGACACGATAAGCAAAAACCTTAATGTTGAGTCTAGAAAGTTTGAAATTTGTATTTAAGAAATCAACTACCCTTTTGACTGTGCTCGACGATTCACGAACAATTGTTGTAAATAAATATGTAAGTATATACAATATTTGAAATTTTAAAATATAAGCTAACATTAAAATTAAAAGATGTAAAATAAGATATAAATAATTAAGTTTTACATAAAATAAATTTATATATAAATGTATGATATCTAAGGATAATTATGATAATATGTATAATGTATATATATATTAGAGTATACAATATTAAATATTCTATAATTTACATAATTAATTACATATGAGATTTGTTTTCAAATTAAGACATAATTGTTGATGTATTACTACCATTATGTTTAGTGATATTATTAATATTAATAATTATATCATTATTTTATAATTATAAGGTTATGGTTATTAAATAAATATTACTATTTGAATAATTAAAAGTATAATTTAATTGTAATTTAAATGTTATTAGTTATTATTATTAAAAATTTCATTAATTACATTAATACTAATATTATTTATTTATTATCATTATTAATATTAATATGGGTATTATAAGATATGAAAAATTATATAACAGATTTTTTTTTAAATAAATAAATACTGTTATATACAAAATGCTGATATTTATATAAAAACATTAAAAACTAATTAGTTAATTATATAATGATTGTATAAAATTACTGTTATTATGCGAGTGTTTACATATCTGTTATTAATTCGATTAGTTTCTGTTGACCCGTGTGCAATTATCGAACTTTATCACTAAAATACAATCAGACAATCAGTCCTTTAAACGTTATATATTACTGATATTGTTGGTAAGCAGCAAATATCACAGAAAGATAAAAGGAGAACCACGACACCCTCTGTTCATGATATCTCAAACCAAATTCGATTTTTTTTATTTTATATCAAAATCTATAAATGTCATGTTGTCTGGAATCCCTTACTCAATCTTTCTGCAAGATATCAGGTCTCATTTTGCTATATCGAGTTCAAATTTTACGAGTAAAAGAATTTAAGTCAAAAGTTAAACGATTCGTTCTTGGGGAAATTTGAACTCAATTTGAGGTTTTGAATTAAATTAAAGAATCAGATAGTTTATAGAGATGATATGAAATACAATTCGTGTTAAAACTTCTGTCTAAAACGTTCTGAAACGTGAAATTCGATTTCGGGTTCGTCAAGCTCAACCGAAGGCTGTTACAGTCTTTACAACTTAATAAATATTTTGCTGTGTTATTAAACTGGTTTCCTCACTTTCAGTTGTCACGTTTCATTACAAGAATTTAATTAAAACATTAGTTTTGTTTGGATTGATCTCTGGTTATATGGTTTCGAAATTGAAGAAGAAAGGAAGAAAGGGAGAGATAGATGATACGGGATAATTAAATTTAGATAATAGATTATAACAGAAAAATAGGCATAGCCCGGATGGTGTAGGAGAATGATGTGTATACGGGTGGTCTCAAGTTCGATCCATGCAAGGGTCATTTTTTTTTTAAAGGCCAAATTTGTATAAGGTAGTCTTTCTTCTTTATTTTTATTATTATTATTATCATTATTGTTATTATAATTATTATTATTACTAATAATATTATTATCAAAATAGGAATTAATAATATAATTATTTATACTATCTTTACTAATCTCAAAAACTAATTTTTTTTTTTTTAAGCAAACAAATATTTTGTACATAAAATATATTTATTATATATACTAAATTTATATTAAAATTTCACGTAACTATATATATTATCTACTAAAATTATTTATATAAACATTTACAAACAACAAATTATCGATTATTAAATATAATATTAAATAAGTATATATATGAATATATCAATATAACTATAAAAATATTAACCATTTGATTATACCTACAAATTAAAATATATGTATTAATATAAAAACGATGTAATTAATAAATTTATATATATATATATATATATATATATATATATATATATATATATATATATTCATTCGAATACGGTTATATGTATTAATATATATACACGTGATATAGGTTCGTGAATCCGAGGCAAACCCTAAACTTGTTCAACGATGTTATATGTATTTTTACTACAAAATACATTAGGTGAGTATATAGTCCCCTTTTAAACTCTAAATATTTTTGGGCTGAGAATACATGCGCTATTTTTATAAATGATTTACGTTATGGACACAAGTGACTAAAATTACGTTCTACATGGGTTTGAATCAAAAATCCCCTAGCTTGGTAACTTTAACTATTGGTTTATGAACTGGTAGGCGCGAATCCTAAAGATAGATCTATCGGGTTTTACACCCCCACCCAGATGTTGTTCTAGTAAACTAGAAGAACGGGTGTTTAGTACTTCGAGGTTAACGGAACGCACTTGATTCGGTGCACATATTATTATAACTCAGGGGTACACACTCTTGTTAAGGCTAGTTACCAGGTGCCCATTGATTGGAATGCTTTTCATACACTTGCGAGTGTATTATGTTTATAAATAAGAAATCTTGTGGTCCATAGTTATAACGTTGCTAGCATCAAACCTATATATCTCACCAACTTTATGTTGACTTTTTAAAGCATGTTTATTCTCAGATGCGAATTAAGTCTTCCGCTGTGCATTAACTCATACTAAAGACATTACTTGGAGTCGATCATCGCGATGTAACCAACTGTTGAAGATTCCGTCCGGGAGGATTAGTCGCGGACATTTCAGTTGGTATCAGAGCGTTGGTCTTAGTGAACCAGGTCTTGCATTAGTATGTCTGACTAGTAGTTGTTAGGATACATTAGTGAGTCTGGACTTTGACCGTGTCTACTTGTCAAAAAGTTTTGCTTATCATTTTTAGTCGGAAACCATCTGCTTATCATCCTTAGGGAATTGCCTGCTCATCAATCTTAAGTCTAGACACGTCTTATTGCATTTAGTGCATTGATAGCGTATAGACTAGAATTCATATCTTAACGCATCTGTAGACTTGCCTGATGTATGCCGTAGGTTCTTCTGTAGTCTACGAAATCTTTGGTATTATAGATATTCTATATAACTAGAATATCATCCGTTATCCAAAAATCATTTCACATCAAAGATCCCTTCCATCCATCAAATTGCTCACTTGGCGATGAACTTGAAGCACTTACCGGCGAACCTGTTCGAGGAACCATTTTCTCTCTCCTTTTTCCGAGTATCTCATCACGATTACATACTATCCCATATTTCGAATCCTATTCATTCGCTCGCTTCAACCGTCATTCATCCCGTAGTACTAGAAGAAGTTAACGAACTACGCGCTCGTGTGACGACTTTGGAGAACCTGGAGCGAAGGTTACGAATACCACCAGCAGCAGCACCAGCAGCATAATCAGTACTACCATCATTGACGTCGACAGTACCCTTATCATCCCTAAACCATAACCGCGCCGTAACTATCAACATCACAATCTGTACCTCGAATATCAATATCACACGCCCCAATATTACCATCTGTATTTCGAGTATGATCTTCGTTCTACATATCGTTCTACATCGATTAATTTCGTTCTACGTATTGTTCTACCTCATTTACCTTCGTTCGACATGGCAACTATGTAATCTCTAATGTATTAGAGATTATGTAACCCAATATTAACGATAAATCAAATGAGTTTAATATCTTATTGACTCATTAAATTCATAATTACATATATATGCAAGTATATCTTCATAAAGATCGTAATTAACAATTCTTTCGTACAAATTGTTAATGATGAAAATATTTTAACGGGTGGGTAGTACCCGAGGAAATATTTGGATTTCACATTAATAAGTTATACTGTACATTTTCGAATCTGATTCAACGGTCATTTGTTATCCTACTTGCAACCACCGATATTCGTATTCGCTCACCTCAGAATAACCATTTTCGTTCAAACTTCATATTCGGATTTTGACCTATCAGAATCCAACAAGTGGCATAAAGAAGAAAACATTGGACAAAATAAAATTTGTTAGAAACAGACGAATTAACTAATTGAAATATTGTTAGGAATCCACGCTAACTGTTCCTAGCTAACTGTTCCCGGCTAACATTTAATTTATCGCAATTTACTTTCTCGCAATTTTATTTATTGTTATTTAATTTCTGTTATTTACTTTTACGCACTTTAAATAACGGGACACGTATGCAAGGTTTCAACTTATCATATCGACCCATCTATATATATATTTCGGAACAACCGTAGACACTCTATATGTGAAGGTGGGAGTTGGCTATACAGGGTCAGAGTTGATTCCAAAATATATATATACTTTGAGTTGTGATCGACACCGAGACTGGTACACGGGTCACGATACGTATTATTTAATTCGAATATTATATATTAAATTATATATGAATCATTGAACCATCGGACTATTAGACTGCTAACTGTGGACAAGTAAAATGAATTAAAATACTGATTATAACATATGAAACTAAACAATTCTTCAAGTTTGCCACTTGATTCTATTTTAAACCTCATTTGTATCTTGACGATTACAATTCGCATTCACAACTTTTCATGATTCTTGAAAACATCTTGATCGAGAAGTTGAACCAGCCGCACCTCGTCTACGGAAGAAAGATTTATGCATACAGTTATGCACCTGAAAATTTCCGAACTCAAAGTTATAGTTAAAACGTATCCGCATCGAATTCCTTATCATCCATTAGCAAAAACAATCACGCGATTCCTTTTCAATTAACTAATTTTGTCACAGCTCCACTTCGATATCTCAGTAAGACTACTCTTATTACAATCACGATATATATATATACGTTGTTCTTTCGCCATCGTTACCGGAGAACCTTTTATATTCCATCATATTACCATCAGCGTTTAATCATCTAAAATACAATTCTCCTTAAACCATCTTGGTTTGATAACCAATGACCCAGATCTGATAACTTGGAAAATACTGACGAAACAACATGTTGTAGAAGGTCTTAATGACCAAAAGTTGATGATAAAAGAAGGAAGTGTTGGGAACGCTCGATAGAAAATTGGTACTGAAAACCGGATTGAGCAAACCATGAAGGAGACTCTGAACAAATTACAAGGACTAAACTTGTACATAAAGAATTATGACGATTCTGTAGCAAACACCTTGTTTCTGAATCTAAACCCTTATGGGTCAATCTTCATCATCATCCTTCAACATTAGAAATTCCAAGATATTATCATATCTTTCGTTATAAATATCCTCAATATTTCTGAAGATATTTTCACCGCTATCCTTATCTGAAATCATTTATCTCTCTGTAATATCTGCGTTACAATATAAAGGAAACTGTGTTAGTTTCTAAATCCTTCAAGTTTAAAATAGGAATGATCTGAAGCAGTGTTGGGAACTGATGCATGAATTAGTATAATATAATGAAACTTGATCAACTTCATTATATTACAGTAAGTCATGTTAAGTTTCTAATGGAATGTGATGATTCACAGTACCGTCATCATGTGCCATGTTACATGGCTCTTACATTCTATCTAATCTTTAAACATATCAAGAAAATATTTTCTTGATAACTCGCTCTTTTTGAGGATATTCTGGTAATTTGATAAATCAAAAATCATGACATTACCATTTCTTTCTGAAAGCATTAGCTACGTTCATTTCAAATTTCATACCTACGAATTCTGGATCATTGCTCGCTTGACTCGAAGTCGGGAAGAGAAAACGAAAGCACGAAGCTCCGAACAATAATGAAGGATATAAAATCCAACAACCACCCAGGGTTTACAAACCGTGTACATCAATACGTAGTGCAACGTAAAGACACGGTAGAATTAGAAACATTATAATTCCAAGGAAATCATAGAAGTAAATAGATTCTTCTGACAACAAATGAAAGAGAAGAATGAAAGATATGAAAGTTAGAAGTATAACAAGAATCAGAACGGGATGGAGCATACTTTAAGGTATGAATTGAGGGAGGAAGGATAGAAGATGTGAGGTATGGAAAGGTAGAAGGTGAAATTATAATGAAATATCTGACAAAGAAATCGAAACAGATTGCCGCATTAAATCAAAGAAGATCCTGATCGCCGAAGAACCAAACCTTATCACGAAAGATTTTCTTTAAATTCCTTAAATCTCGGAAGATAATAGTAACTACGTCATCGGTTAAAACAATTTTAAATTTACTCATTTCACTCTTTTGTGATAGCTTCATTCGTACGCTTCACATAATCGAATTGTTTTACCACTATTACTAAATGGTGATAAAACTCTAGTTATCAATTCATATTCGTCATGAAAACATTCCCATTGTTATCTATGACAACCTCTATCAAATTTCGGGGACGAAATTTCTTTAACGGGGGGGTACTGTAACGACCCGGAAATTTCCGACCAAATTTAAACATTAAACTCTATATGTTTCCGACACGATAAGCAAAAACCTTAATGTTGAGTCTAGAAAGTTTGAAATTTGTATTTAAGAAATCAACTACCCTTTTGACTGTGCTCGACGATTCACGAACAATTGTTGTAAATAAATATGTAAGTATATACAATATTTGAAATTTTAAAATATAAGCTAACATTAAAATTAAAAGATGTAAAATAAGATATAAATAATTAAGTTTTACATAAAATAAATTTATATATAAATGTATGATATCTAAGGATAATTATGATAATATGTATAATGTATATATATATTAGAGTATACAATATTAAATATTCTATAATTTACATAATTAATTACATATGAGATTTGTTTTCAAATTAAGACATAATTGTTGATGTATTACTACCATTATGTTTAGTGATATTATTAATATTAATAATTATATCATTATTTTATAATTATAAGGTTATGGTTATTAAATAAATATTACTATTTGAATAATTAAAAGTATAATTTAATTGTAATTTAAATGTTATTAGTTATTATTATTAAAAATTTCATTAATTACATTAATACTAATATTATTTATTTATTATCATTATTAATATTAATATGGGTATTATAAGATATGAAAAATTATATAACAGATTTTTTTTTAAATAAATAAATACTGTTATATACAAAATGCTGATATTTATATAAAAACATTAAAAACTAATTAGTTAATTATATAATGATTGTATAAAATTACTGTTATTATGCGAGTGTTTACATATCTGTTATTAATTCGATTAGTTTCTGTTGACCCGTGTGCAATTATCGAACTTTATCACTAAAATACAATCAGACAATCAGTCCTTTAAACGTTATATATTACTGATATTGTTGGTAAGCAGCAAATATCACAGAAAGATAAAAGGAGAACCACGACACCCTCTGTTCATGATATCTCAAACCAAATTCGATTTTTTTTATTTTATATCAAAATCTATAAATGTCATGTTGTCTGGAATCCCTTACTCAATCTTTCTGCAAGATATCAGGTCTCATTTTGCTATATCGAGTTCAAATTTTACGAGTAAAAGAATTTAAGTCAAAAGTTAAACGTTTCGTTCTTGGGGAAATTTGAACTCAATTTGAGGTTTTGAATTAAATTAAAGAATCAGATAGTTTATAGAGATGATATGAAATACAATTCGTGTTAAAACTTCTGTCTAAAACGTTCTGAAACGTGAAATTCGATTTCGGGTTCGTCAAGCTCAACCGAAGGCTGTTACAGTCTTTACAACTTAATAAATATTTTGCTGTGTTATTAAACTGGTTTCCTCACTTTCAGTTGTCACGTTTCATTACAAGAATTTAATTAAAACATTAGTTTTGTTTGGATTGATCTCTGGTTATATGGTTTCGAAATTGAAGAAGAAAGGAAGAAAGGGAGAGATAGATGATACGGGATAATTAAATTTAGATAATAGATTATAACAGAAAAATGGGCATAGCCCGGATGGTGTAGGAGAATGATGTGTATACGGGTGGTCTCAAGTTCGATCCATGCAAGGGTCATTTTTTTTTTAAAGGCCAAATTTGTATAAGGTAGTCTTTCTTCTTTATTTTTATTATTATTATTATCATTATTGTTATTATAATTATTATTATTACTAATAATATTATTATCAAAATAGGAATTAATAATATAATTATTTATACTATCTTTACTAATCTCAAAAACTAATTTTTTTTTTTAAGCAAACAAATATTTTGTACATAAAATATATTTATTATATATACTAAATTTATATTAAAATTTCACGTAACTATATATATTATCTACTAAAATTATTTATATAAACATTTACAAACAACAAATTATCGATTATTAAATATAATATTAAATAAGTATATATATGAATATATCAATATAACTATAAAAATATTAACCATTTGATTATACCTACAAATTAAAATATATGTATTAATATAAAAACGATGTAATTATTAAATTTATATATATATATATATATATATATATATATATATATATATATATATATATATATATATATATATATATATATATATATATTCATTCGAATACGGTTATATGTATTAATATATATACACGTGATATAGGTTCGTGAATCCGAGGCAAACCCTAAACTTGTTCAACGATGTTATATGTATTTTTACTACAAAATACATTAGGTGAGTATATAGTCCCCTTTTAAACTCTAAATATTTTTGGGCTGAGAATACATGCGCTATTTTTATAAATGATTTACGTTATGGACACAAGTGACTAAAATTACGTTCTACATGGGTTTGAATCAAAAATCCCCTAGCTTGGTAACTTTAACTATTGGTTTATGAACTGGTAGGCGCGAATCCTAAAGATAGATCTATCGGGTTTTACACCCCCACCCAGATGTTGTTCTAGTAAACTAGAAGAACGGGTGTTTAGTACTTCGAGGTTAACGGAACGCACTTGATTCGGTGCACATATTATTATAACTCAGGGGTACACACTCTTGTTAAGGCTAGTTACCAGGTGCCCATTGATTGGAATGCTTTTCATACACTTGCGAGTGTATTATGTTTATAAATAAGAAATCTTGTGGTCCATAGTTATAACGTTGCTAGCATCAAACCTATATATCTCACCAACTTTATGTTGACTTTTTAAAGCATGTTTATTCTCAGATGCGAATTAAGTCTTCCGCTGTGCATTAACTCATACTAAAGACATTACTTGGAGTCGATCATCGCGATGTAACCAACTGTTGAAGATTCCGTCCGGGAGGATTAGTCGCGGACATTTCAGTTGGTATCAGAGCGTTGGTCTTAGTGAACCAGGTCTTGCATTAGTATGTCTGACTAGTAGTTGTTAGGATACATTAGTGAGTCTGGACTTTGACCGTGTCTACTTGTCAAAAAGTTTTGCTTATCATTTTTAGTCGGAAACCATCTGCTTATCATCCTTAGGGAATTGCCTGCTCATCAATCTTAAGTCTAGACACGTCTTATTGCATTTAGTGCATTGATAGCGTATAGACTAGAATTCATATCTTAACGCATCTGTAGACTTGCCTGATGTATGCCGTAGGTTCTTCTGTAGTCTACGAAATCTTTGGTATTATAGATATTCTATATAACTAGAATATCATCCGTTATCCAAAAATCATTTCACATCAAAGATCCCTTCCATCCATCAAATTGCTCACTTGGCGATGAACTTGAAGCACTTACCGGCGAACCTGTTCGAGGAACCATTTTCTCTCTCCTTTTTCCGAGTATCTCATCACGATTACATACTATCCCATATTTCGAATCCTATTCATTCGCTCGCTTCAACCGTCATTCATCCCGTAGTACTAGAAGAAGTTAACGAACTACGCGCTCGTGTGACGACTTTGGAGAACCTGGAGCGAAGGTTACGAATACCACCAGCAGCAGCACCAGCAGCATAATCAGTACTACCATCATTGACGTCGACAGTACCCTTATCATCCCTAAACCATAACCGCGCCGTAACTATCAACATCACAATCTGTACCTCGAATATCAATATCACACGCCCCAATATTACCATCTGTATTTCGAGTATGATCTTCGTTCTACATATCGTTCTACATCGATTAATTTCGTTCTACGTATTGTTCTACCTCATTTACCTTCGTTCGACATGGCAACTATGTAATCTCTAATGTATTAGAGATTATGTAACCCAATATTAACGATAAATCAAATGAGTTTAATATCTTATTGACTCATTAAATTCATAATTACATATATATGCAAGTATATCTTCATAAAGATCGTAATTAACAATTCTTTCGTACAAATTGTTAATGATGAAAATATTTTAACGGGTGGGTAGTACCCGAGGAAATATTTGGATTTCACATTAATAAGTTATACTGTACATTTTCGAATCTGATTCAACGGTCATTTGTTATCCTACTTGCAACCACCGATATTCGTATTCGCTCACCTCAGAATAACCATTTTCGTTCAAACTTCATATTCGGATTTTGACCTATCAGAATCCAACAAGTGGCATAAAGAAGAAAACATTGGACAAAATAAAATTTGTTAGAAACAGACGAATTAACTAATTGAAATATTGTTAGGAATCCACGCTAACTGTTCCTAGCTAACTGTTCCCGGCTAACATTTAATTTATCGCAATTTACTTTCTCGCAATTTTATTTATTGTTATTTAATTTCTGTTATTTACTTTTACGCACTTTAAATAACGGGACACGTATGCAAGGTTTCGACTTATCATATCGACCCATCTATATATATATTTCGGAACAACCGTAGACACTCTATATGTGAAGGTGGGAGTTGGCTATACAGGGTCAGAGTTGATTCCAAAATATATATATACTTTGAGTTGTGATCGACACCGAGACTGGTACACGGGTCACGATACGTATTATTTAATTCGAATATTATATATTAAATTATATATGAATCATTGAACCATCGGACTATTAGACTGCTAACTGTGGACAAGTAAAATGAATTAAAATACTGATTATAACATATGAAACTAAACAATTCTTCAAGTTTGCCACTTGATTCTATTTTAAACCTCATTTGTATCTTGACGATTACAATTCGCATTCACAACTTTTCATGATTCTTGAAAACATCTTGATCGAGAAGTTGAACCAGCCGCACCTCGTCTACGGAAGAAAGATTTATGCATACAGTTATGCACCTGAAAATTTCCGAACTCAAAGTTATAGTTAAAACGTATCCGCATCGAATTCCTTATCATCCATTAGCAAAAACAATCACGCGATTCCTTTTCAATTAACTAATTTTGTCACAGCTCCACTTCGATATCTCAGTAAGACTACTCTTATTACAATCACGATATATATATATACGTTGTTCTTTCGCCATCGTTACCGGAGAACCTTTTATATTCCATCATATTACCATCAGCGTTTAATCATCTAAAATACAATTCTCCTTAAACCATCTTGGTTTGATAACCAATGACCCAGATCTGATAACTTGGAAAATACTGACGAAACAACATGTTGTAGAAGGTCTTAATGACCAAAAGTTGATGATAAAAGAAGGAAGTGTTGGGAACGCTCGATAGAAAATTGGTACTGAAAACCGGATTGAGCAAACCATGAAGGAGACTCTGAACAAATTACAAGGACTAAACTTGTACATAAAGAATTATGACGATTCTGTAGCAAACACCTTGTTTCTGAATCTAAACCCTTATGGGTCAATCTTCATCATCATCCTTCAACATTAGAAATTCCAAGATATTATCATATCTTTCGTTATAAATATCCTCAATATTTCTGAAGATATTTTCACCGCTATCCTTATCTGAAATCATTTATCTCTCTGTAATATCTGCGTTACAATATAAAGGAAACTGTGTTAGTTTCTAAATCCTTCAAGTTTAAAATAGGAATGATCTGAAGCAGTGTTGGGAACTGATGCATGAATTAGTATAATATAATGAAACTTGATCAACTTCATTATATTACAGTAAGTCATGTTAAGTTTCTAATGGAATGTGATGATTCACAGTACCGTCATCATGTGCCATGTTACATGGCTCTTACATTCTATCTAATCTTTAAACATATCAAGAAAATATTTTCTTGATAACTCGCTCTTTTTGAGGATATTCTGGTAATTTGATAAATCAAAAATCATGACATTACCATTTCTTTCTGAAAGCATTAGCTACGTTCATTTCAAATTTCATACCTACGAATTCTGGATCATTGCTCGCTTGACTCGAAGTCGGGAAGAGAAAACGAAAGCACGAAGCTCCGAACAATAATGAAGGATATAAAATCCAACAACCACCCAGGGTTTACAAACCGTGTACATCAATACGTAGTGCAACGTAAAGACACGGTAGAATTAGAAACATTATAATTCCAAGGAAATCATAGAAGTAAATAGATTCTTCTGACAACAAATGAAAGAGAAGAATGAAAGATATGAAAGTTAGAAGTATAACAAGAATCAGAACGGGATGGAGCATACTTTAAGGTATGAATTGAGGGAGGAAGGATAGAAGATGTGAGGTATGGAAAGGTAGAAGGTGAAATTATAATGAAATATCTGACAAAGAAATCGAAACAGATTGCCGCATTAAATCAAAGAAGATCCTGATCGCCGAAGAACCAAACCTTATCACGAAAGATTTTCTTTAAATTCCTTAAATCTCGGAAGATAATAGTAACTACGTCATCGGTTAAAACAATTTTAAATTTACTCATTTCACTCTTTTGTGATAGCTTCATTCGTACGCTTCACATAATCGAATTGTTTTACCACTATTACTAAATGGTGATAAAACTCTAGTTATCAATTCATATTCGTCATGAAAACATTCCCATTGTTATCTATGACAACCTCTATCAAATTTCGGGGACGAAATTTCTTTAACGGGGGGGTACTGTAACGACCCGGAAATTTCCGACCAAATTTAAACATTAAACTCTATATGTTTCCGACACGATAAGCAAAAACCTTAATGTTGAGTCTAGAAAGTTTGAAATTTGTATTTAAGAAATCAACTACCCTTTTGACTGTGCTCGACGATTCACGAACAATTGTTGTAAATAAATATGTAAGTATATACAATATTTGAAATTTTAAAATATAAGCTAACATTAAAATTAAAAGATGTAAAATAAGATATAAATAATTAAGTTTTACATAAAATAAATTTATATATAAATGTATGATATCTAAGGATAATTATGATAATATGTATAATGTATATATATATTAGAGTATACAATATTAAATATTCTATAATTTACATAATTAATTACATATGAGATTTGTTTTCAAATTAAGACATAATTGTTGATGTATTACTACCATTATGTTTAGTGATATTATTAATATTAATAATTATATCATTATTTTATAATTATAAGGTTATGGTTATTAAATAAATATTACTATTTGAATAATTAAAAGTATAATTTAATTGTAATTTAAATGTTATTAGTTATTATTATTAAAAATTTCATTAATTACATTAATACTAATATTATTTATTTATTATCATTATTAATATTAATATGGGTATTATAAGATATGAAAAATTATATAACAGATTTTTTTTTAAATAAATAAATACTGTTATATACAAAATGCTGATATTTATATAAAAACATTAAAAACTAATTAGTTAATTATATAATGATTGTATAAAATTACTGTTATTATGCGAGTGTTTACATATCTGTTATTAATTCGATTAGTTTCTGTTGACCCGTGTGCAATTATCGAACTTTATCACTAAAATACAATCAGACAATCAGTCCTTTAAACGTTATATATTACTGATATTGTTGGTAAGCAGCAAATATCACAGAAAGATAAAAGGAGAACCACGACACCCTCTGTTCATGATATCTCAAACCAAATTCGATTTTTTTTATTTTATATCAAAATCTATAAATGTCATGTTGTCTGGAATCCCTTACTCAATCTTTCTGCAAGATATCAGGTCTCATTTTGCTATATCGAGTTCAAATTTTACGAGTAAAAGAATTTAAGTCAAAAGTTAAACGTTTCGTTCTTGGGGAAATTTGAACTCAATTTGAGGTTTTGAATTAAATTAAAGAATCAGATAGTTTATAGAGATGATATGAAATACAATTCGTGTTAAAACTTCTGTCTAAAACGTTCTGAAACGTGAAATTCGATTTCGGGTTCGTCAAGCTCAACCGAAGGCTGTTACAGTCTTTACAACTTAATAAATATTTTGCTGTGTTATTAAACTGGTTTCCTCACTTTCAGTTGTCACGTTTCATTACAAGAATTTAATTAAAACATTAGTTTTGTTTGGATTGATCTCTGGTTATATGGTTTCGAAATTGAAGAAGAAAGGAAGAAAGGGAGAGATAGATGATACGGGATAATTAAATTTAGATAATAGATTATAACAGAAAAATGGGCATAGCCCGGATGGTGTAGGAGAATGATGTGTATACGGGTGGTCTCAAGTTCGATCCATGCAAGGGTCATTTTTTTTTTAAAGGCCAAATTTGTATAAGGTAGTCTTTCTTCTTTATTTTTATTATTATTATTATCATTATTGTTATTATAATTATTATTATTACTAATAATATTATTATCAAAATAGGAATTAATAATATAATTATTTATACTATCTTTACTAATCTCAAAAACTAATTTTTTTTTTTAAGCAAACAAATATTTTGTACATAAAATATATTTATTATATATACTAAATTTATATTAAAATTTCACGTAACTATATATATTATCTACTAAAATTATTTATATAAACATTTACAAACAACAAATTATCGATTATTAAATATAATATTAAATAAGTATATATATGAATATATCAATATAACTATAAAAATATTAACCATTTGATTATACCTACAAATTAAAATATATGTATTAATATAAAAACGATGTAATTATTAAATTATATATATATATATATATATATATATATATATATATATATATATATATATATATATATTCATTCGAATACGGTTATATGTATTAATATATATACACGTGATATAGGTTCGTGAATCCGAGGCAAACCCTAAACTTGTTCAACGATGTTATATGTATTTTTACTACAAAATACATTAGGTGAGTATATAGTCCCCTTTTAAACTCTAAATATTTTTGGGCTGAGAATACATGCGCTATTTTTATAAATGATTTACGTTATGGACACAAGTGACTAAAATTACGTTCTACATGGGTTTGAATCAAAAATCCCCTAGCTTGGTAACTTTAACTATTGGTTTATGAACTGGTAGGCGCGAATCCTAAAGATAGATCTATCGGGTTTTACACCCCCACCCAGATGTTGTTCTAGTAAACTAGAAGAACGGGTGTTTAGTACTTCGAGGTTAACGGAACGCACTTGATTCGGTGCACATATTATTATAACTCAGGGGTACACACTCTTGTTAAGGCTAGTTACCAGGTGCCCATTGATTGGAATGCTTTTCATACACTTGCGAGTGTATTATGTTTATAAATAAGAAATCTTGTGGTCCATAGTTATAACGTTGCTAGCATCAAACCTATATATCTCACCAACTTTATGTTGACTTTTTAAAGCATGTTTATTCTCAGATGCGAATTAAGTCTTCCGCTGTGCATTAACTCATACTAAAGACATTACTTGGAGTCGATCATCGCGATGTAACCAACTGTTGAAGATTCCGTCCGGGAGGATTAGTCGCGGACATTTCATCTCGTTACAAATACAAATGGTACCAAGACTCCTGCCACCAATGCAAATAGAACTGCTTTGGCTACCGTTACTTGTTATGGGTGTGGAAAACAGGGTCATTATAAGAGCCAGTGTCCGAATCCAGAGAAGAATAATGGATCTACACGAGGAAGAGCATTTGTTATTAATGCTAGAGAGGCATGTGAAGACCCGGAGCTTGTTACGGGTACGTTTACCATTAATAACTTATCCGCATCTATTATATTTGATACTGGTGTTGATAGAAGTTACGTGTGTAGAGACTTTCACGCTAAATTGAATTGTTCATCATTACCTCTAGATGCTAAGTACATGATTGAGTTAGCTAATGGTAAACTAATTAAAGCCGATAAAATTTGCCGTGATTGTAAAATAAATTTAGCCGGAGAAACATTTAAGATTGATTTGATACCCATAGAATTAGGAAGTTTTGATGTAATAGTCGGCATGGACTGGATGTCCAAAATAGGAGCTAAAGTTGTGTGCGCCAAGAAGGCAATTCGCATTCCTCGTAAGGATAAAACGCCAGTAATGATTTATGGAGAGAAGGGTAACTCAAAGCTAAAACTCATTAGTTATTTGAAAGCTCAAAAGTGCTTGAAGAAAGGGTGCTATGCTATCTTAGCACATGTTAATAAAGTCGAAAAGAAAGAAAAAGAGAAGTGCATCAATGACGTGCCTGTGGCAAGAGATTTTCCTGAAGTATTTCCGGAAGAGTTGCCGGGATTACCTCCATTTAGATCTGTAGAATTTCAAATAGATCTTGTACCAGGAGCTGCACCGGTTGCCCGTGCTCCATATAGACTTGCACCGTCCGAGTTAAAAGAACTTCAGAGTCAGTTAAAAGAATTACTGGATCGTGGATTCATACGACCAAGTACTTCACCGTGGGGAGCTCCGATTCTATTTGTTAAAAAGAAAGATGGATCTTTTAGGATGTGTATAGATTATCGTGAATTAAATAAGTTAACTATCAAGAATCGGTATCCACTACCGAGAATTGATGACTTATTTGATCAACTGCAAGGATCATGTGTTTATTCGAAAATCGACCTAAGATCGGGCTATCATCAATTACGTGTCAAAGAAGAGGACATTCCGAAAACTGCTTTTCGGACACGTTACGGTCATTACGAATTTTTGGTCATGCCGTTTGGATTGACGAATGCGCCAGCTGTATTCATGGACCTCATGAATCGAGTTTGTAGTCCATATTTAGATAAGTTTGTTATCGTTTTCATTGATGATATTCTTATCTATTCCAAGAGTGAGCAAGAGCATGAACAGCATTTAAGGTCGATATTAGAGTTGTTGAGAAAAGAACAGCTATATGCTAAATTTTCTAAATGTGCTTTTTGGTTGAAAGAAGTGCAATTTCTTGGCCACGTTGTTAGTAGCAAAGGAATTCAGGTTGATCCAGCTAAAATTGAGGCCATTGAAAAATGGGAAACTCCTAAGACACCAATGCAGATACGCCAATTTTTGGGTTTAGCCGGTTATTACAGAAGGTTTATTCAAGATTTTTCCCGAATAGCTAAGCCGTTGACAGCGTTAACGCAAAAAGAGAAGAAATATGAATGGACTTCTGAGCAGGAGAGTGCATTTCAATTACTGAAAAAGAAGTTGACTACGGCGCCTATTTTATCGTTACCTGAAGGGAACGATGATTTTGAAATATATTGTGACGCTTCGCGACAAGGTTTTGGTTGCGTTCTTATGCAACGGAAGAAAGTTATTGCATACGCATCCCGACAATTAAAGATTCACGAGCGGAATTATACGACGCATGATCTAGAACTGGGAGCAGTCGTGTTTGCATTGAAGATATGGAGACACTACTTGTATGGGGTTAAATGCACTGTGTTTACTGATCATAAAAGCCTTCAACATATTTTCGATCAAAAACAGCTGAACATGAGGCAACGTAGGTGGGTTGAGTTAATAAATGACTATGATTGTGAAATTCGTTATCATCCCGGGAAAGCGAACGTAGTGGCCGACGCTCTAAGCAGAAAGGAACGAGAACCAATTCGAGTACGAGCGATGAACATAAAAATTCGCATGAATCTCAACTCACAAATCAAAGAAGTTCAACGAGAAGCACTTACTAAAGAAAATATAGGAAATGAAATAATGAAGAAGTATGAGAAGCAACTCGTTATGCGGGAAGATGGAATTCGATATTTTGCAAATCGTATTTGGGTACCAAAGTTGGGTGGATTAAGGAAGTTGATATTGAACGAGGCACATAAGACAAGATATTCGATACATCCTGGAGTTGGAAAGATGTACCAAGATCTTAAGACACATTATTGGTGGCCTAATTTAAGGACAGACGTTGCAACATATGTTGGGGAATGTTTAACTTGTTCCAAGGTCAAAGCAGAACACCAGAAGCCGTCAGGATTACTTCAACAACCAGAAATCCCAGAATGGAAATGGGACGGTATTACCATGGATTTCATCACGAAGTTACCAAAGACTGCCTGGGGATACGACACTATTTGGGTAATTGTTGATCGTCTTACCAAATCTGCACATTTCTTGCCTATAAAGGAAACGGATAGAATGGAGAAATTATTACGATTATATATAAAGGAAATAGTTTCAAGGCATGGAATACCTATTTCCATTATATCTGATTGTGATAGTAGATTTACCTCAAAGTTCTGGCAATCACTACAGGAGGCACTAGGAACTCGTTTGGATATGAGCACCGCATATCATCCGCAAACTGATGGGCAGAGTGAAAGAACAATTCAGACTCTTGAAGATATGCTCAGGGCATGTGTGATCGATTTTGGAAACGGATGGGATAAGTATTTACCGTTAGCAGAATTCTCATATAATAATAGTTATCATGCGAGCATTAAAGCTGCACCATTCGAAGCATTGTACGGAAGGAAGTGTAGATCTCCTATTTGTTGGAATGAAGTAGGAGATCGATAATTAACTGGTCCCGAGATCATACACAAAACGACTGAGAAGATAGTACAAATCAAGGAGAGATTGAAAACAGCCCGTAGTCGCCAAAAGAGCTACGCCGATGTCCGAAGGAAACCATTAGAGTTTCAGATCGGTGACATGGTTATGCTAAAGGTGTCACCTTGGAAAGGTGTAATACGTTTCGGAAAAAGGGGTAAACTGAACCCAAGATATGTAGGCCCGTTCAAGATCATCGAACGCATTGGACCGGTAGCTTATCGACTCGAGTTACCGCAACAACTCGCCGGAGTACATAATACATTTCACGTCTCGAACCTTAAGAAGTGTCTTGCAAAGGAAGACCTCACCATTCCTCTTGAAGGAATCCATGTCGATGAAAAACTACAATTCATCGAAAAACCAATCGAAATCATGGATCGTGAAGTTAAACGGCTCAAGCAGAGCAGCATACCGATCGTTAAGGTTCGTTGGAATGCTTGAAGAGGTCCCGAGTTTACTTGGGAAAGAGAGGATCAGATGAAACAAAAGTATCCACACTTGTTTCTCGATGACGCAAAATAGGTACAATTTTAAAATTTCGGGACGAAATTTATTTAACGGGTAGGTACTGTAATGACCCGCACTTTTTCGATCGTTATATACTTATAAGATTAATATTTACATAAATTAAACCTTACCAACATGATAAGCAACCCAAATTGTTGAGACTTATGTTTTTGAAAAGAGATTTACACAACGTTTGACCGTCTAGTTTGACCGATGATATCACGAACTATATAACATATGATAATTATACGTTTGTGTATATATATGTATATATACATATTTAACATGATCTAAGGATGTTTTAATATCTCATTTTGTATTAATAACAATAAGTTATAAGTATATTTTGAAACTACTAACTTAAGTTTTCAAAACGATAACTTTAAGTAACGTTTTTTGATATAAATACTTATAACCTATAATGTTTATACATATATCGTATATGTAATGTATTTAATCACTTTTTAAGGACTTAAATACATAAAACAATATAAGTATATTCACAAAAGATAACTATATTTGAATCCTCATTCCGTTTTCACAGGATTTCTATACGTATATCTAGAGTACATGTACTCGTATCATACCTAGCTGCTATACGTATTTACTATTGGTATATACACATCAAATCACCACCAACCAGCCCTTGTTCATGCCTTATGTATAAGGTAATTACTTTTGTATTATTGTATGACTAATTAACAAGATTACAAACTTGAAAATTGTCTTTGTCTCCCCCCATTCACGTTTTTAAAGGGGTTAAGAGTACTCCATTTTTGATTCATTTTTACCTCAAATCTCTAGCTAAATACACACACACTTATGAACCCTAAACACCTTAACCATCTCAGCTCACAACCATGAAGATCTAGCCATAAAAACATCACTTAATCACCATAATAAAACCCTTACAAAAACACCTCAAGAATCCTTCCAAAAACACAAGTTTACTTCCAATCTTTCATCCAACTCCACCACTCTTTTGGTTCTAGGTTTTTACTCCTCTTTTACAGCAATCTTGTCCAAGTAACTTGAGGTAGTAACTTTGTTCATAACCTTATTCGATTCATATATATATAGTTATCTTATTTTATGGTATAAAATTTTAACAACAAGAACATAGTTTGAATGTTTTCAAACTTGTTTGCAAACTAAATAGATCCTTCTAACTTAAATTTTAAAATACTTCAAGACATGTAATATATCATAAATATATGCTAATTTAACAAGGTATAACTTGGTTTTTCAAAGAACACCTTAAAAACTGTTTTTACGACGTCGGAGTGCAATCGGGGGCGGTTTTGGGTTGGATAATTAAAAACTATTTTGAACCTTGAATTGGAGGTTTATTTTCTGGAAAAATGATATTTACTATGAATATGATAACACATAAAAATTTCATGATTTAACTCAAAGTATAAGTATTTTTAGAAAAATAATCATTTAATGTTGTTTACGTAAGGGAAAATGATTAACTTCATAAGTTTCACCAAAGTTTGACCTATGACCTGTGATTTCAAATACAAACTAAGGTATTTACAGTTCATAGTCTTAAAGAAGAACTCAATCCAAGGAAGTGGCAAGTTGAACCAACGAAAACGGAGTTGTAACGAAGAAACTATGACCAAAACGAGATCGGATATCCAAGACTAGTTTAGCCACGAAAATAATTGGAGAAAAATTAAATAAATCACATCTTTTTAAAATAACATGATATTTTATATATATGTACACATAATTTAATTTTATATATTTCAGGATCACCCGTAAACAATACGAGAAGATTAATCATAAGATCCCATGATTGTACGCAACACGTCATTTGACAACACCGGTACTTTATGTACGCAACACGTCATTTGACAACACCGGTACCATGGGTCAAGATTAATCCCGACCAATACGAATACGATGGGGGTTTTATTTATTTCATTGGGGGTTTATTAAACACCTAAAAATGAACCATTAAAATTGAATTACTAACATCGGACTGCTAACTACGGACTAAGGAATTATTAAAAGTATTAAAAGTATTATAAGTATATATATGTGACGTTTGTTTAAAAATAAAAGGTATTGATATATTATATATGGATAGGTTCGTGATATCAATCGGAGACCAAGTCAAAATTACATATCTTCAAGACGAAGGTGAGTATATAGTCCCACTTTTAAACTCTAAATATTTCGGGATGAGAATACATGTATTTTATGTTTTACGTTATGGACACAAGTAACTGAAAAATATATTCTATGTTGAGTTGTACCACTGGCATACTTCCCTGTAGCTTGGTAACTGTTATTTACAGCGGTATTGTAAACGCGAATCCTGTTGATAGATCTATCGGGCCTGACAACCCCAACCGGACTGGACGACCAGTATTCAACGGTTGCACAGTACTTCTTTTTGTGACTACACTTGGTACGGTGTAGTAAGATTTCATAATAAAGGGAATATGCGACGTGATTAAATGTTAAGTATGGTTACCAAGTGCTCAACCACTTAGAATATTTTTATTAAAACGTTTATATATGAAATCTTGTGGTCTATATATATATATTGCTGCCGGCATTAAACCTATATCTCACCAACTTTATGTTGACGTTTTAAACATGTCTATTCTCAGGTGATAATCAGAAGCTTCCGCTGCAACATGTTGAATTTAAACAAGATCTTGAGTATGCATATTTGTGTCAAAAATAAAACTGCATATCGGAGGATTTGTAATGTAAAATATGCTAGAAATCGTATTGTTATCATCACATGTAAAGTTTGTAAGTCTAAGATTATCGTTAAACGATAATCATCTTTTTGTTGTCTAAAACTTGTATTAAAATAAGAGTTATGGTTTGTAATGTAAAATAAATGCAGTTGTTCTTTTAAAAATGTCGCATATAGAGGTCAATACCTCGCAATGAAATCATACGTTATCTAACTCGTTCTTATGGTTAAGGACGGGTTATGACAATATTAGGGTTAGGGTTACATTAAATAATTAGGGTTTACATTTAATGAGTAGGTTTAGGGTTTAGTTCATCAATAACGAGTATTAATTACTTCATTTATTATGTTCGGATAACAACCCTAATAGTTATAACACATAAGTATAAGACAGAAATGAAACCCTAGGGGTATTATAGTCATTTCAGTGTGGAAAAATGAGGGTTGCTATAGTACCTCCCCGTTAATTTAAACTTCGTCCTGAAGTTTCAGGAAAACTTCTCTGATGTATCAGTAATTGGAAAAAGATGAGGATATTTCCGCTTCATCTGGTCTTCATGTTCCCAGGTATACTCGGGGCCTCTTCGTGAATTCCAACGGATCTTAACAATAGGAATAGAGCTTTGTTTCAAGCCTTTAACCTCGCGATCCATAACCTCTATCGGTTCTTCAACAAAGTGCATTTTATCATCAATGCGGATATCATCCAATGGAATAATGAGTGCGTCATCAGCAAGACAGTTTTTAAGATTCGAGACATGAAATACATCATGTACATTACTAAGCTCAGTGGGTAATTCTAATCGATATGCCACAGGACCAACTCTTTCAATAATCTTGAAAGGTCCTACATAAGATGGACTTAATTCGCTCCGCTTACCAAAACGAACGATGCCGTTCCAAGGGGATACTTTCAACATGACTTTATCACCAACTTGGAATTCTAAATCTTTCCGACGTTTATCAGCATAGCTCTTTTGTCGGCTGCGGGCAGTTTCCAATCGTTTCTTTATCTGAACGATCTTCTCGGTAGTATCATGAATGATTTCAGGACCAGTTAACTGTCTGTCCTCTAATTCATCCCAACACAATGGGGATCTACATTTTTGTCCGTATAAGGCTTCAAAAGGTGCAGCCTTAATACTTGAGTGATAACTGTTGTTATAAGAAAATTCAGCTAAAGGCAAGTGTCTATCCCAACCTTTGTTGAAATCGATAGCACGAGCACGTAGCATATCTTCCAACGTCTGAATAGTTCATTCACTTTGACCATCAATTTGCGGATGATAAGAGGTACTCATGTCGAGTTGAGTTCCAATAGCAGATTGTAAAGTTTTCTAGAATCTAGAAACAAATCGACTGTCGCGATCAGAAATGATTGAGATAGGAACTCCATGACGTGAGATAATCTCTTTGATATAGAGTTGTGATAATTTCTCCATCTTGTCAGTTTCCTTGATCGGTAAGAAATGTGCAGATTTAGTGAGACGATCAACTATGACCCAAATAGTATCGTTGCCATTTGAAGTCTTAGGCAACTTAGTAACAAAGTCTATAGTGATACATTCTCACTTCCACTGCGGAATATCCGGCTGTTAAAGTAAACTAGACGACTTCTGATGCTCGGCCTTAACCATCAGACAAGTAAGGCACTTGCTCACATAGTCAGCAATGTCAGACTTTAGATTAGGCCACCAATAGAATTCCTTCACATCGTGATACATTTTACTGGAGCCCGGGTGAATAGAATACCTAGTCTTATGCACTTCATCCAAGACTAGTTCTCGAAGATTTCTAAAAATTGGGACCCAAATTCGGTTATTGAAATACCTTGTTCCGTTTCCCTTGAGTTCGAGTTGCTTTTCGAGACCCTTCAGTCCCTCAAGCTGGACATTCTCTTCCTTCAATGCTTCAAGTTGTGCTTCTCGAATTTGAGATGTAAGATTCGTACGAATACGTATATCTAAAGCTCGGACTCGAATCGGTTTGACACGATCCTTTCTACTAAGGGCATCAGCAACTACATTCGCCTTACCAGGATGGTATCGAAGTTTACAATTGTAGTCATTTAATAACTCAATCCAACGCCTTTGCCTCATGTTTAACTGCTTCTGATCAAAGATATGTTGAAGACTTTTATGATCGGTATACACCATGATTCTAACCCCATAGAGGTAATATCTCTACATCTTTAGTGCAAATACCATGGCTCCTAATTCCAGGTCATGTGTGGTATAGTTCTTCTCATGTTTCTTCAACTGTCTAGATGCATAGGCAATAACCTTTTCACGTTGCATCAAAACACATCTGAAACCTTGATTCGAGGCATCACAATAGACTACAAAATTGTCGGTACTTTCAGGTAATGACAGAATCGGGGCTGTGGTCAATTTATCATTTAGAATCTTGAAAGCAGATTCCTGTTCTTTGGACCACTCAAACTTCTTCCTCTTATGAGTTAGCTTGGTAAGAGGTTTGGCTAGAATAAAAAAATCCTTGATGAACCTTCGGTAATAACCAGCAAGTCCCAAAAATTAGCGAATATGCTTCGCATTCTTAGGAACTTCCCAGTTTTGAATAGCGGTGATCTTTAACGGTGATAAAATTCTATTTATCAACTCTTATTCGTCATGAAAACATTTTTATTGTTAGCCATGACGACCTCACTTAAATTTCGGGACGAAATTTCTTTAACGGGTTGGTACTGTGATGACCCGGAAATTTCTGACCAAATTTAAACTTTATCTTTAAATGATTTAATGTTTTCGACACGATAAACAAAGTCTGTAATGTTGAGTCTCAAAGTTTTGGAACTATATTCATGGAATCAATTATTCTTTGACTGTTCTCGAAGATTCACGAACAATATATATATATATATATATATATATATATATATATATATATATATATATATATATATATATATATATATATATATATATATAGATAAGTTAACTAAAACGTTTAAGATGAACCAGTAAAACACTAATTTTCTACAGTATTTTCGAATTGCTACAGTACCCGAAAAGCTACAGTGTTTTCGAAAATCACTATTTGCTACAGTAAAAAAAATGAAAATGTATGTATTATATATATATTAACAAATAGCGAGACGATGATTTATAGAAGTAAATGACCAAAACACTCGAAAGTTTAAGATATACTTTGAGTGGTATAGTTTATGGATAACTTAAGGCTATATTTTGACAATGGTACGTGACACGAAACGTAAAATGCAAGTTTTCTAAATGTACGAAAGAACGTTCGAAAAACCAGAACCGGGACATAAGTCGAGTGATGACGTACGACTTATCGGAACTAAAATTACAAATCAACTATGCACGTGAATTTAATATAATATATAATTAATTATATAAATTATTATATATTATAAATATAATTAATAAATATGTCGACAAGTTACACGACAAAAGGAATTGTGAGCTGGAAACCCACCCCATGCGATCGCATGGGATATGGGCATTGCAGCCATGCGATCGCATGGCAGCCCAAACCTGGCCACAACTATAAAAGGCAATCGAATTCATTTCAGTGTGCACACCTTCTTCTTCTTCTATTACTTCCTCCGTATAAATATAAATATATTATTATTATTATTATTATTATTATTATTATTATTATTATTATTTATCTTAATATTATTATTATTAGTAGTATTAGTATTAGACATAAAATACTACGACGAGGTTATGAGCGTGTCACTTTCAAAATGGTTTTCAAGCGGGATAGAGCTAAGAAAATTATGGGTTATTGCCAAGGAGGTTATGGGTAATGTTTGGGGGTATATTTGTAAATCAAACCTAGTGTTTATCATCTCCGTTGCGTCTACGTACTTTTCTACAATATTGAATCTCAATATTGATATGTAAGCACTCATATTTTATTTTTTATATATTAATTGTGTATCCATGTCTAGTGCTCGAGTATATATATTTATACATGCTTGTATGCTAAATTTCATCGTTAAACAGTTTATGGTCAATCACGAATTAAATACATATGTTACTGGTAAAAGGCATATGATATGCATGTTTTTGGAAAGCTGGCGAAAAATCAATAACTTTTCATTTAGAAATCGTGTAATTTCGATGAACGAATCAAAAGATATGGTCAACTGAATTATGATTGATATTAATTGAAATTGCTTTTAAATATGCAATTAAGATTTAAACAACATGTTTACGAGATTGATAAAATGAATTTTTGAATATTACCAACCAAGTAAATGACTCCGTATATAAGGTATGTCTCATTTTGTTGAACTATTGTCAAAATTGACTTTTTGAAACGACTTTGGATAACTTTTGTATGTCGATATCGAGCATTAGGATTGTGATACACTATAACCTGACCTAGCTTGATAGACATTTATTGACCAATATATGTTCTCTAGGTTGAGATCTACGGTTATTTGGTAATCCGAGTTTCGATCACATTTTGGTGAACGACTTTATATGCTGGTAAGGTGAGTTTCATTTTCTCCCTTTTTAATTGCTTTTGCAATATATATTTTTGGGCTGAGAATACATGCACTTTATTTTAAATGAAATGGATACAAGTACATACTAAATTCTACACTGAGTTTGAACCGAAAATCCCTTAGCTTTGGTAACTAGTAACTGCCAGTTATAAGAACTGGTGGGCGCGAGTAGTAGTATATGGATCCATAGGGCTTGATATCCCCGTCCGAGCTAGAGCACTAGCCTTTTAACGGACGTATGCTATTTGAGAAGCGTACACGTTGGTTGCATGTATTATTAAGATGATTATACAAAGGGTATAAAATATATATACGTTAAGTTTAGTTACCAGGGTGCTCAATCTTGTAGAATATTTTGATAAACGTTTCTGGATGAAACAACTGAAATCTTGTGATCCACCTTTATATACAGATTATGCGAAACATTAAAACTATGAACTCACCAACCTTTGTGTTGACACTTGTTAGCATGTTTATTCTCAGGTTTCCTAGAAGTCTTCCGCTATTTGCTTATATGTTAGAAAAGCTATGTGCATGGAGTCTTACATGGCATATTTTTCAAGGAAACGTTGCATTCACCAAATCATCACCATGTATCTTATTTTGACTGCATTGTCAACGGAAGTACTATTGTAAACTATTATTTACGGTGGTTGTCTATATGTAGATATCATCAGATGTCGAAAACCTTTGATTTAAATATTCGTTTATAGTATGCCTTTTCAAAAGAATGAATTGATTACAAAATGTATCATATAGAGGTCAAATACCTCGCAATGAAATCGATGAATGACATGTGCGTCCATATGGATTTGGAGCGATCGTCACACAACAGGTGCAGCACCAGGGGTTAAATCAATCTGAAACTCAACCTGTCGTTGGGGAAGGAGACCAGGGAGTTCTTCAGGAAATACTTCAGGAAAGTCTCTAACGATCGACACATCTTCAATGCGTTTTTCTTCCAATTTAACTTCCTTAACGTGAACCAAAATGGCTTGGTATCCTTTCATTGAATACTTGCGGGTCTTGATGCAAGAGATGATGTTAAGTTTGGAACCACTCATTTCCCCTTGGAAAATTAAGTTTTCCCCATTTTCAAGAGGTATGTTAATGGTTTTCTCATAGCACATGATTGTAGCTCTTAATGGCCATAACCAATCCATCCCTACGACTACATCAAAGCTCCCTAATTCGACTGGCAATAGGTCGATCTTAAAGTGTTTGTCAGCTAAAACCAGATCACAGTTTTTATACACATTGTCTACTTTCATAACCTTAACATTTGCTACTTCTACAAGAAGCTTAATTTCTAAGGCTTGTGGTTTTTCAGTGAATAAGGCACAAAACTCAGTAGACACATAACTTCTATCAGCACCAGAATCGAATAATGCAGTAGTATAGAAGTTGTTAACAAGAAACGTACCCGTTATCACTTCATCATCATCATGGGCTTCTTCAGCAATCATCACAAATGCTCAGCTTTTAGCATTAGCATTTCCCGTGTTGCCCTTTTTTTCGGACACTGGTTGCGGAAATGCCCCTTCTCACCGCAGTCATAACAGGTAGGAACGATTGCGTTGGCTTTGGTTGCAGGAGTATCCGTTGGAGGAACTGTAACTCTACAATTCTTGGCTATATGGCCAATCTTCTTACACTTGGTGCACTCAGCCTTGCACCACCCAGAATGGTGTTTCTCACAACGCTTACAGAAAGGTTGTTTCCCAGAGTAACCTCCTTTTGAATTCTCGGCAACTTTCTTATTCGAACCTTGGCTCGATCCCTGAGCAGGTTCAAACTTCATTTTGCCCTCATTTGTCTTAGACTCGGCTTGTTTATTTGCCACGGCTTTTCTCCTCTTAGCCATCATGAAGTTTTGAGCCATCAGTATCACTGCATCTAAAGTCTCTTTACTAGCAGCAATGACATTTCCCTGAATCTCGTCAGGAAGACCTTCTATGTATCGCTCTATCTTCTTTTGCTCAGTTGGTACCATCTCTGGGCACAAAGTAACCAACTCTATAAACCTGTTGGTATAAGCTTCAATGTCAGTTCCTTTTACCTTCAATTCCCAGAAATCAACTTCCAACTTTTGAATTTGGTTTCGTGGACAGAATTTTTCTGTCATCATTCGCTTCAGAATAGGCCACGGAATAGTGTTTGCAGCATCTAGCCCCACAGTTTGGGCATAGCCGTTCCACCATGTTAGAGCTAGGCCACTTAGCATATGAGTGGCATACTTCACTCAATCGACATCCACACAGTTACAGATACGAAAGATGGATTCGAGCTTTTTGAACCAACGAGTTAGTTCTACAGCTTCTTCACTCCCTTTAAAATACTGAGGCTTGCAATTCATAAACTCCTTGTAGCTGCAAGAAGTGGGAGGATTTCCTTGGTTGTTCCCATGATTGTTATGATTGCCTTGTGCAGCGGCCAACAGCTGTTGGAATTGAGCAGGAGTCAAAGAGACATTCGGGATATTGGTAGCACCTCGAGTTGATTGAGCCATCATTCTTCAATACATTAATACAATATTAGTTGAAGAGTTCGTGGTGCTAATAAATGATAAGTTTGATAAATGCACAAGGTTCACACAACAAATACAACCAAACAGATATATCCAAACAGATACGAATGAGGTATGATAAATGGTAGGAATAACAAGATGTAATCAAAATACTTGAATTAAACCATAAAACCACTAGTTTTACAAGAATCAAAGAAACCAAGGTAACTTATGCATATGCTTTTACATAAACAACGGAAATGGAAATAAATGAGAATCATAAGATCTAATCCTTCTTAGGCGACGGATGCTTGAAATGATCCTTAATGTACCCCTTGAAGTACATTACAAACTTCTTTAATTCCATCAGTGCAATATGCTGGCGGTCGAGCTCTCTCTCTCTCTCTCTCTCTTGCCTAGCAAACATCACGGAGAACTTGTCATAGACTCTTTTCACATCGCTGTCTGTATAGTCCATGCGCTTCTCCATTTTAGCCAAACATTCATGGAATGTATCTCTCAAAGTTACAGTTCGACTTTGTAGGTTCATGATATCACACCGAACTAGATCATGATCGTACTCAGAGTAAAAAAACTCGAAAGTCTTTGGCCTCTTAGATGTACTAGCATCATTAGTAGCGGGAGTCTCCGGCTCCTTCCTCTTAGGTGAAGGAGTCTTAATAATAGGAGGTTCAACTTCCTCCTCGGAATCATCTTCTAAACTACAGATAACTCCAAGACCATCATAAGCCGGATTAGCCTCCTCATTAGCTGGTTCCCAAACCACATCCTCTTCTTCGGGTTCAGACTCTTCCTCAGGATCTTCCTCGAAATCATCCTCACCTTCAATGTGTTCTTCAATTTCTTCATCATCACCCTCATCGTCCCTATCATAATCGTTTTGAGGTTCTTCCTTCACCGATGAGTGTGGCGGAGTGGCAGGTGTGTAGACCGGAGATGCGGGTGGAGTAGCCGGTTGGTAAATTGGAGATGTTGGTGGAGAAATGGGTCCATAAGCTGGAGTGTGAACGGATCTCTTCATATCAGATTCTTCGGAGTCAGAAATAATGATCGGGTTGTGGCTTGACATCCTAAAAGAAAGGAAAGAAAGAAATCAAAATGTTTCTAAGGCAGACGCAAAAGCACGAAAGGAAATAGTAAGGAAAGTCACTAAAATCTTAAGTCAGGAAAGGTCATAGTCCTATAGATTACTAAGGCACCCTAACTAACACATAAGGCACACATAAATGCAATCCTGGTTCTCTATAACTAACTGTGCTCTGATACCACTCTGTCATACCCCCCAAATAGGGCCGGGGGTAAATATGACTTTTCCAACATCATCACACAGTTATATAAATGAGAACGACTCTAAATGAGACGTTTAATAAAATCAGAAATTTAATTGCAGCTGAAAATGAATTGTTTTACATGGTAAACCTAAATGTAATAAATGTTTAACAAATGATTAGATATAATAAATGCGGACTTCAATAAAACAGCAGACAAGCAACATAGGGCAGCACATAAGTTATTCTTCACCTGAGACAAACATGCTTAAAATGTCAACACAATGGTTGAATGAACATCATAGGTTTAATAATTAATAAGTTTTAGACCACAAGATTTATTTCAAAATATCAAAATATTCAATATGCCATGAGTTATAATATCGAGCTAAACATTAACCCCTGACACTGTACGGGTGTCGGTAATCATCATTATGTACCCCCTTGACAATCGGTCAATGGGTAGAGACGTCACTCTCAATAGGTCTACTCACAATAATTAAGCTTGCAACATTTCAATTCCAGCAATTAACGATATTATGGCGGGGATTTGCATGTAAGAATACAAGTTAACAAAAGTCTCACGAAGTTGCATATCAAAAAGTTTAGGCACTTGTGTCTAAATTGTAAACCATTTAAAAGCAAGCATGTGTCTCACCCCAAGATTTATAAAATACATTAAAACATTTAAAAGCGGGGCTATGAGTTCACCTTAGTAGCACAGAAGAGTTATTCCGCAAGAGAAATGAATTGAACGGAAGAACGTGATCAGAATCTCAACCTAGAGATAGAATGTACGATCAGAGATATAGCCTAAAAGATTTAAGTATAATAATTATACTAATGATGATGGTTTTCTAAAATAATTTCCATTTTCAGAAAATTACTATTTATGGAAAGTTTACACTTATAGTATCTTTCTAATTATAGAAAGTTCGGGTTATAGTCTATAATAAGACGTTGTACACCTTTACCCAAATCTCGTTGCTATCATACAAGTCACTCTGATATTCAGTTGTTACCGGGTGCACAGGATTCTTGACCAGAATCTATGTCATGGCATTCGAAATCCACAAGCGGTTCCCATTAGGCAGTAAGGACCACCCTAGGCCATATGTAGCGGTGAGGTTCGTATACAGTGCATGACATCTTAATTATAACCTTCACATATTATAGGTGTATAATATTTTATTATATAGTTAAGTTAATTATATGTATATAGTTATTTTAGTATTATATAACTATTAATAGTTTAATAATTATATATGTATTATTATCCAAGCTAATATTACTAACTTATCATGGATTAATTAATATTTATAATTTAATAGTCATTATCTAATACAATACATATAACATAAATGTGTTATATTATTTATTACTTAATTTACAAGATACTTAATAATATAGTATTTCATTAACTCAATATTGTCCATAAATACTTAAATAATTAATTAAATACCTAATAATCATATACATAATTTTTATAGACTTAGTTAATTATAAAAATCAGTAAAAAAATTTAAGAAAGTAATTTTATTACTATTTCCATTTATATTTGTTTCCATTCTTAATTTAATCACAAAAAAAGTTTAATTCTATATAAAATAATAAATAAACATAAATAATTATTTTTAAAATTTTTATAAGTTTCTTACAGTCAATTAATCTGTAGAAAATTATTAAATAAAAGATTTCTTTAGTTTTACAATTATTTCCTTATTTACCTCCTATTTACATAATAATAGTGTTTAATTATGTAATAATTATTAATTCGACTCATAAATTAATTTTTATATTTTTCTCAGATCTAAAAAACGTTTAATAACTCAGAAAAATTATTTATTATATTTTATTTACTGTACATATTTTTAATACGAATTTCCCCTAGTTTCCATAACTAAATAACACATAATTCGTATTTAATTTTTATAAATTATATTCTGACTTAAATAAATAAATTAAATATTATAATTTACTAAAAAAATATTTATATAGCTTAATTAGCCTTTTTACTATTTTTTTATAAATATATATGTATACCGTATATATATATATATATATATATATATATATATATATATATATATATATATATATATATATATATATATATATAAACTATTTTAATTAAATAAAATATAAAAATGCATTATAAATCAGAAAAATTATTTTTCCTAGATCTTATATTACTTATTAATAATTAACATGTATAATACATAATTTAATATACTCAATACATAATTATTAGTTATTTTCAAATGGTTCGGCCGAAAAATACAAACAAAAATTTAAAAATACAAAAACAAACTAATTTTCTGAAAATTCAATTTTTATAAACCCTATTCATCATGTTAATTATTATCATGTAAAAATTTTGATTTAATTAAGCTTGTAACAAATTAAAAAAAATTATTGTTGTTGTTGTTGTGGTTTTCGACCGAAAGAAAAAAAAAGAAAAAACTGGAAAAAAAAGAATGAGATAAAAGACTTACAGAAAAAATTAGAGTTTTGTGTGTGCTCCCAATTTTGTGAATGAAAAATAATGAAGCCTTGGGTGTATATTTATAGTTGAAAATTACTTGGAGAACAAGAATAATACATTCCTTTTTTAAAAATACAATTTAATTTTCCCCCTTTTTTTTATTTTCTGCCGACTATGACTTTTTTTAATTTTTTTATTTAATGGAACATTCTAGATTAGTTTGCATTTTATTTTTCTTTATTTAATTAACATGATTTATTATATATTTATTTATATTTTCCGTATATATATAAATTCATATATTTTTATATTTAAATCATAAATTGTGACGACCCGAAAATTTTCGACCAAATTTAAACTTAACATTTATATGTTTCCGACACGATAAGCAAAATTTGTAATATTGAATCTCAAAAAGTTTGGAACTACATTCATGTAATCAATTACCCTTTGACCGTGTTCGACGATTCACGAACAATTATGAGTATATAGATATGTATATATAATATATAATATTAACTGAAAATATTAACAAAGTATTAGATATATGATACTTTACATGAACGTATTTGTTTTGATATATTTATCGACAGAATTAAGAGATAATATCAAATGATTGAATTATCAGATACATTATGATATGATTACGGGCCTATGTTATGAGGTCCACTGTGATTTAAGAAATCTATTCTTTTTGACAACATTCGAAAAATTGTAAAGTGATTTATAAGTAAGAACAAATGTGTCAATTAACAGAAACTAGACAAGGGTTAGTGGAAATTCCTGTTTAATTTCCAAGGCATGTTTTATAATATTTTCCTCGTGACCTTGATAAGATAACTATGTTAACTTTTATTTTATATAATATGAAAATAAGAACGTGGAGTGTAAATAACTTAGATGTTGGATATCGACAAGTTAAGTAACTCGACATTTTTCATTAAGATGATTTCATACGTTTATTTAACCTTTGGACTTTATCCCATGCTTCACCAACAGACTGTAATTTAAAAACTTGAAACCTATTATGAATATATATAATTCTACTTTTCTAAAATGTTTTATGATATAACGATTTCCATTATTTTAACCTTTTAACAAAATGATTCTTAAATATATTTAGTTTTGGAAAACAAAATTATCATATTTATTTGATTTAGTTTTAAAAGTACAAAAAATGTTTTCAGTTTATAAAGAACTTTATTATTAAAATGTATATATCTTTTATAAATATCTAGAACCACTTTTGACAACTCATTACTTAACCAGTATGATAAAGATAACGATATTTATATTTTATTAAATATATATAACGATTTAAATTAATATTATATATATTTATACGCGTAGTATACGTACATAGCTTTATACTTTTACTATACTTTAACTTTACCTTTACTTTACTTTTACTTTTACTTTTACTTTACTTTAACTTTAATAATTCACTTTAATAATTCATACTTTAATAATTCACTTTAATAATTCATACTTTAATAATTCATACTTTAATAATTCACTTTAATAATTCATACTTTAATAATTCACTTTAATAATTCAAAAATCTATTATAAATAGAATTCAATAGGTTTCATTATTTCATAGAAACTTGAAAATATATTTCTCTAAACTCTCTCAATCGAATTACATATATATATTTTCTTTGTATTATTTCAAGATATTATTAGTATACATAAAATACTACGACGGAGTTATATTCAGACGATTTCAAAATAAGTTTTCAAACGGGATAGAGCTAAGGAAATTATGGGTTATAGCTATGGAGGTTATGGGTATTGATCGAGGGTATTGCTCGTGAGGTCAACCTAACGTTTATCATTTTCGTTGCGCCTACGTACTTTCCTGCAATATTGAATCACAATATTGATACGTTCGTGAATCCGAGACAAACCCTGCACTTGTTCAGTGCCGTCATATACATAATTGCTACGAAATACAGTATTGTGAGTTTCATTACCCCCTTTATATATATATTTTTGGGCTGAGAATACATGCACTGTTTTACGAAATGGACACAAGTACTAAAAACATATTCTACGTTGAGTTGTACCACTTTGCATATTTTTCCCTAATAGCTTGGTAACTAATATTTACATGTTGTAAGAGCATGTAAGCGCGAATCCTATTGATAGATCTATCGGGTTTGACAACCCCAACCGGGCTAGTCGCTCTAGTATCGTAAATGGTTGCATAGTACTTCGTTTTTACTACACTTGGTACAGTGTAGGGAGATTTCATAATAAAGAGAATATGCCACATTAATTGTTAAGTATGGTTACCGAAGCGCTAAACAACTTATAGAATACTTTTATACACTTGCGAGTGTACGGATATTTATGGAAACTGAAATCTTGTGGTCTATTACTATTACGAAAATGATTGATTATGATAAACTAATGAACTCACCAACCTTTTGGTTGACACTTTAAAGCATGTTTATTCTCAGGTATTAAAGAAATCTTCCGCTGTGCATTAGCTCATTTTAAGGATATTACCTGGAGTCATTCATGACATACTTTGAAAGACGTTGTATTCGAGTCGTTGAGTTCATCAAGATTAATATTAAGTCAATTATAGTTGGATGTAATATGAAATGGTATGCATGCCGTCAATTTTTGATGTAAAGAAAGTTTGTCTTTTAAAAACGAATGCAATGTTTGTAAAACGTATCATATAGAGGTCAAATACTTTGCGATGTAATCAACTATTGTGAATCATTTATAATGTATATGAACGGGTCCTTTCAGTTGGTATCAGAGCGGTGGTCTTAGCGAACCAGGTCTTGTACTAACTGATAGTTGTTAAGATACATTAGTGAGTCTGGACTTCGACCGTGTCTGCATGTCAAAAATTTTGCTTATCATTTTTAGTCAGAAATCATCTACTTACCATCCTTAGGAAATTACCTGCTTATCATTCTTAAGTCTAGACGCGTTTTCCTACATTTATTGCATAATAGTGTATAGACAAATTCTTATCTTAGCATATCTGTTACTGTGAACTTTGACTGACATCTTTCAAAGATTCCTCCGTAATTTATGGGATTTTGGTATTATATATACATATGTAAATTATGTATTGAAGAATACTAAATCTAAATTCTACAATCTATTTCATACAAAAAAAAATTCTTTCCCTGATCATACAAGATGGATCCCTCAACCAGTTCGAGTTCCTCGGATTCCGACAGCTATGCCGATATGGATTTCCACATGAGCTCCGAAAGTAGCGTGACCGGAATGGATCAACCAATTAGCCATCATCTATTCTGGATGAATTGGGGATGGGTTCGTAATCTACTTAACCATTGGAGACAAGAAGAAGGTGATCCCTTTCATCCACCACATTGCCCTCTTGGCAATGAACCTGAAGCACTTACCGGCGAACCTGTCTGAAACACGATTTTCTCTCTCATTTCCAGAGTATCTCGTCATGATTATATACTACACCAAATTCTAGATCTTATTTATCCGCTCGTCCGAACCGACAATCACCCTGTGTAATAGAAGAAGTCAACGAGCTTCGCGCTCGGGTAGTGGCTTTGGAGAATATGGTGCAAAGGTTACAAACACCAGCAGCAGCACCAGCAGCATAACCAGTATCACCATCAACAACATCAACAGTACCATTACCACCACCAACAATAACCGCATCGCAAACTTCAACTTCACAATCTGTCCTACGAGCATCGACGGCATACGCCATGTAGATACAAAGGAATACCACAATGATGAAGTATTGATTCATAACTTCATTGGGGAAACATTCTACGGCGATTATGTAATTTCTAAAGTTTAGAAATTATCTATCCTAGCCTTAACCATAAATCAAATGAGTTTAATTTAATATTAACTCATTAAATCTATATTACATCTGAAGAAATATACACATATATATTTCCATAAAGACTGTAATAAAATACTTTTGTACAAAATATTAATTGTGAAATTTATTTAACGGGTAGGTAATACCCTAGAGATATATAAATTCACAATTAATATGTTACATTCTTCGAATCTGATTCAGCAAGTCATCCATTATACTCCCTACTTTCACAACAATATACATTCTTTTATAGAAATCAAAACAACCATACTCATTCAAAATCTAATTACACATTCTGATTTTGAAATCTCATAATTCGATTCAAGATATAACTGAAATCATCACTCTTAGATTCCTACATCTTTCAAAACTATACTTTGACTTCAAAACTGTCCTAGAACCTCATTTCTATTCATGGAACTCACAAAAATATTTGTATCATTCAAAATCTTAGAACATCATATGTATATTAACAATTACAATATGTGTTCAAACACTTCGAAATTCCTAAAGACATGCGAGATGATAATCCAACCACACATTACCCACTGTCATGCACCTGAAAAGCTCTCGAAACCAAAGTTATAGTTTAACACGTATCCGTGTCAGATCCTTTGATATTTATTACTAAATATAATTTTTCAATCTCTTTCCAAAATAGACAGTTTTGTCACAGCTCCAGCAAATCACCTTCATTTGTTTATACGAATAAACCCTTCATCATGGTTACTGGGGAACCTTTCATATCTCGCCACATTAGCAGTAAACTTATCAACAACTTCATTAATCTTCGACTTAAGCCTCTCCAAAAAGCCACTATAATTATTCATTAAAACTCCATCATGTACTCACCTACATCCTGTAACAATAATTGTCACACCAACTACTGAGAATTAGCAATCAGTATTTTGAATTTTGCGACAATTTTACGTCAAAAGCTATATGTATACATATAACGTCTATCTCCTAGACTTACATACTTCGAATGTGAATTTTCTGAAAAACATCCCAAACTATGAACTAGTTCTCCGAAATTGGAAAAATCCTGATGAAGCAGCAAAAACTGTAAACGACTTTAACAGTCAAAAGTTTGATGATAAAGAATAGTATGGTGGTAAAGCTGAGAAAAAGAGAAGGTTTGAAACTGGAAAACGGATTGAGCAGACCATGAAGGAGGCTGTGGACAAATCACAAAGACTAAACTTGCCTTCAAAGGATCCAAATGATTCAGTGTCTACTGAAATCGTTAGCAAACACCTTACTTCTTATTCTAAACCTTCACAGACAAATCTTCTTCATCATCCATCTATGTTAAGAATTCTAAGATATTATCGTATCTTTTATTATAAATATCTTCGATATTTCTGAAGATATTTTCACAACTATTCTTATCCGAAATCTTTTATCTCTTCGCAATATCTGCGTTACAACATAAAAAGAAACTGTGTTAGTTTCTAAATTCTGAAGAAAAAAAAATTCGAATTTAAAATAGGAATGTTTTTAAAGTAGTGTTGGGAACTGAAGCATGAGTTAGTATAATATAATGACACTTGATCAACGTGATTATATTACAGTAAGTCATGTTGAGTTTTTAATTGAACGTGATGATTCACAGAAAATACCGTCATCATGTACTATTTACACGACTCTTACATTCTACCCAATTTCCAAACATATTAAGAACATATCATCTTGATAGCTCTATATTTTCGGATATTCTGGTAATTTGCCAAATCAAGATCGTGCCATTACGATTTTCTTCTTGGAACATTAACTATGTTCATCCAAAAATTCATATCTACGAATTCTGGACCATTATCCGCTTGACTTAAGGCCGGGAAGAGAAAACGAAAGCATGAAGCTCCGAAATATAATGGAGAATATAAAGCCCGATAACAACCCCGAAATTACAAACCGTGTATATCAATGCGTATAGCAATATAAAGACACGGGAGAATGAAAAACACAATAACCCCAAGGTAATGGTAGAAGAAAATAACTTCCTCCGATGGTAGATGAAAAAGAAGAATGACAGATATGAAAGTTAAGAGTATATCAAGAATCAATACTGGATGAAGCATATTAACGAATGCTTTAAAGTATGAATTGGGGAGAAAGACTAGAAGGTGTGAGCTGTGGAAATAAAGAAACGAAGGGGGTGGATTTATAGTAAAATATCAGACAGAGAAATCGAGACAGATTATCGCATTTAATCAAAGAAGATCATGATTTCCTTAATCGCCGAAGAACCAAATCTTATTGCAAAGATTTTCTTTAAATCCCATGAATTCCGGAAATCAATCATAACTACGTCATCGGTTAAAACAAATATACGTTTACTCATTTCACTCTCTTGCGATAGCTTCACTTGTACTCTTCGCATAATCAAATTGTTTTATCTATATTACTCAATGATGATAAAATTCTATTTATCAACTCATATTCGTCATGAAAACATTTTTATAGTTAGCCATGACGACCTCGATCAAATTTCAGGACAAAAATTCTTTAACGGGTAGGTACTGTGACGACCCGGAAATTTCCGACCAAATTTAAACTTAACCTTTATATGTTTCCGACACGATAAGCAGAATTTGTAATGTTGAATCTCAAAAAGTTTGGAACTACATTCATGTAATCAATTACCCTTTGACCGTGTTCGACGATTCACGAACAATTATGAGTATATAGATATGTATATATAATATATAATATTAACTGAAAACATTAACAAAGTATTAGATATATGATACTTTACATGAACGTATTTGTTTCGATATATTTATCGACAGAATTAAGAGATAATATCAAATGATTGAATTATCAGATACATTATGATATGATTACGGGCCTATGTTATGAGGTCCACTGTGATTTAAGAAATCTATTCTTTTTGACAACATTCGAAAAATGGTAAAGTGATTTATAAGTAAGAACAAATATGTCAATTAACGGAAACTAGACAAGGGTTAGTGGAAATTCCTGTTTAATTTCCAAGGCATGTTTTATAATATTTTCCTCGTGACCTTGATAAGATAACTATGTTAACTTTTATTTTATTTAATATGAAAATAAGAACGTGGAGTGTAAATAACTTAGATGTTGGATATCGACAAGTTAAGTAACTCGACATTTTTCATTAAGATGATTTCATACATTTATTTAACCTTTGGACTTTATCCCATGCTTCACCAACAGACTGTAATTTAAAAACTTGAAACCTATTATGAATATATATATAATTCTACTTTTCTAAAATGTTTTATGATATAACGATTTCCATTATTTTAACCTTTTAACAAAATGATTCTTAAATATATTTAGTTTTGAAAAACAAAATTATCATATTTATTTGATTTAGTTTCAAAAGTACAAAAAATGTTTTCAGTTTAAAAAGAACTTTATTATTAAAACGTATATATCTTTTATAAATATCTAGAACCACTTTTGACAACTCATTACTTAACCAGTATGATAAAGATAACGATATTTATATTTTATTAAATATATATAACGATTTAAATTGATATTATATATATTTATACGCGTAGTATACGTACATAGTTTTATACTTTTACTATACTTTAACTTTAACTTTACTTTATTTTTACTTTTACTTTACTTTAACTTTAATAATTTACTTTAATAATTCACTTTAATAATTCATACTTTAATAATTCACTTTAATAATTAATACTTTAATAATTCACTTTAATAATTCATACTTTAATAATTCACTTTAATAATTCAAAAATCTATTATAAATAGAATTCAATAGGTTTCATTATTTCATAGAAACTTGAAAATATATTTCTCTAAACTCTCTCAATCGAATTACATATATATATTTTCTTTGTATTATTTCAAGATATTATTAGTATACATAAAATACTACGACAGAGTTATATTAAGACGATTTCAAAATAAGTTTTCAAACGGGATAGAGCTAAGGAAATTATGGGTTATAGCTATGGAGGTTATGGGTATTGATCGAGGGTATTGCTCGTGAAGTCAACCTAACGTTTATCATTTTCGTTGCGTCTACGTACTTTCCTGCAATATTGAATCACAATATTGATACATTCGTGAATCCGAGACAAACCCTACACTTGTTCAGTGCCGTCATATACATAATTGCTACGAAATACAGTACTGTGAGTTTCATTACCCCCTTTTTATATATATTTTTGGGCCGAGAATACATGCACTATTTTATAACTGTTTTACGAAATGGACACAAGTACTAAAAACATATTCTACGTTGAGTTGTAACACTTTGCATATTTTTCCCTAATAACTTGGTAACTAATATTTACATGTTGTAAGAGCATGTAAGCGCGAATCCTATTGATAGATCTATCGGGTTTGACAACCCCAACCGGGCTAGTCGCTCTAGTATCGTAAACGGTTGCATAGTACTTCGTTTTTACTACACTTGGTACAGTGTAGGGAGATTTCATAATAAAGGGAATATGCCACATTAATTGTTAAGTATGGTTACCGAAGCGCTCAACAACTTATAGAATACTTTTATACACTTGCGAGTGTACGGATATTTATGGAAACTGAAATCTTGTGGTCTATTACTATTACGAAAATGATTGATTATGATAAACTAATTTTACTAGGCTTGTGCTATTCCATTATTGAACAATTCTTATTTAAACTAGTATATGGTTGGAGCCCGCTTCGTTGGGCCAAATATCGTTTTTTCGGACGGGATGAGTATCGTTTTACGAAATTTACGTTTCTCGTTAAAATATTTTTCTCGTACTATGATTAACAAAATAAATAAAAAAAATCAGTTAAACCTACTAAATTCCTATATATATTTCTTAATTTAACCAATCAAATTCACATATTTTAGTTGTTTAAAAACTTGCAGAAAATAATAATTGTTAAACAAAAGTAAAAAAATAACGCATAAATGTATAGTCCATTTATATACATTAACAACATCTAATAGGGTTATGAGTTCGTGTCCCGTCATAAACAAAAATGGGTGTGTAATTAGTTAAAAAAAAGTAAAATTAATAAATTAAATTAAATAGTATGGTAATAAAGATAATACCATGAATTTTCTTCAATTATTGTGGGTTAGTTTTGTACTTTCAAACGGATAATGTTTTCACTCTTTGCGTTACTTAGATAGAAAAACAAATATTTTTACTCAATAGGTTATCCTGTGCGTTACTTAGATAGAAAAACAAATATTTTTACTCAATAGGTTATCCTGTGAATTTACGATCATTTTCCTACTTGCTCTAAGATATGATGTTATGAAGTTTAAACTCGCGAAGGTGATCACAATATAAGAACCCCATTTTACTATCTTGAGTTGGTTTCAGATTTATACTTTCATTTCTTCTAATCATTACATTTATAGAAGTTATAAACATTTACAGAGTATATAATTAGGAATTAATATATATATATATATATATATATATATATATATATATATATATATATATATATATATATATATATATATATATATATATATATATATATATATATATTAGAAACTATAGATTTATTGTTCATCATAATATTTTATTTCTTAAACACATTAATTTTAGTGCATATATATTTTCAATGTGGAAATAATATTGAAAACATTCCTTGGCTTGGATGGTTAGGTTTGATGGATGTTTAACGAAAACACATGGGTTTGTGTTTTAATGAGTTTTTTTTTATTTATTGTTCTTATTCTATTCAGGCTTATCTAATCTTTTTTTTTTTAACGGCAAGCTTGCATTTTTCAGAGACCAACGTTCAACTCGAAAAAACCTTACCAACCAAACGGGACTAACTATACGCGAAACGGACACTTCTCAAAAAAACGATAAACACAACGACAACACGTATCTTCCCGCTCGGCACGAGTTAAATTTTTCTGACGGCAGCGCCAGACTCGAAATAATCTTATGAACAAAACGAAACCAACCACGTTCGAAACGGGCACTTTTTAAAAAACGCTAAACACAATGACAGCCCGTATCTTCCTCCTCGACGCGAGTTAAAATTTTCCGACAACACCGTTATACTCGAAATAATTTTATCAACAAAACGAAACTAACTACATTCGAAACGGATACTTTTTAAAAAACACTGAAGACGACGACACCTACAACGGCGCTTAACACATGGCCTGTTTTCCCCTCGGTAAATACAGAACGCTACACTAAATATGAATACGCAGGCCGAAAGCCCCCGCCGCAACGCGCGGGCCGGTCCGGACTAGTTATTATTATATGTCCTCTAACTATCACATGTCATTTTTTTATTATTTTTTTAATCCTTCAACCTTTTTATTTGATAATTCTTTCCTCAATCTTATTACAATTTTTTATTAACAACTTTTTTTTATTTATTTACAAAAATTATATCATACATATAATTAGTTACTATATAATCAAAAGGAAAATATAAATGACGGTAGTTTTTGTTTACAATTAGAAAAGATGTTTGATACCTCATTTTAAACTCTACAACTATTCTATTTTATAATTGTTTCCTCAAATTTTTTTTACAATTTTTTAACAATATTTTTTATTTCTTTACCCACATTGTATCATATATAATTAGTTAGTGTATAATTAAAATAAAAAAACGAAAACTACGGTGCATTTTGTGTACAATTGTAAGAGTTGTTTGGTAACTTGAAACGGATTATTGTCTCTTTATTTATGAAAACTATGTACTATAAAAAAAATTTCGTACGCAATAGAGCAATGGCCGCCACAATGCGCGGCTGACCACCAGCTTGCTTATAATTAATAATGGAAGTAACGTCAGAAGCAAGTATATGCAAAACAAACTACTTGGGCAGTGCTCAAGTAGCCACCAGGAATCCTTGTAAAGTCGTAGGCCTCGGGTTTAATACTTTAGTCTAATTAGGGATTTACATTGGATGTTCCAACTATGTATATTCACCCAATCCGATCAACATATAATGGATTTGAATAATGTAAATGGATCAATAATGAATATGAAAATGAATTTGGATGATCAGAGTATTTTTCGGATCGAATATGGATGAGAGTTTATCATCAATTGATATATTCATTACCACCGGAAATACATATGTAACACCGTACTTTTTGACTACATTTTTTTTTTAAGATACTCACAGCGGAAGGCTTATTAATTACATGTCATATATAAGTACATACTTATATGATTACATAAAACCACAGGTGTTACGTTATTAATACAAGCCATTTAACCATATAGTTTATTACAAAACACATCAGAGTGACACTGTGTCAAACATCTGCTGCTGCCCGGCAAAACCCACCAAAAGCTGCTAATACACACCTGCAAGGCAAAACACTGTGGGGGAATTAGCATAACGCTAAGTGAATGGCAAAATATAGGTGGACATCACTACAAGCATCAAGCACAGCTTTTAGGCACTGGTCACTAATCACTTAAAGCCATAAACAAGAGGACCGGCAACCCGTAGCTGATCAAGCTGGAATATACCGATAGTCCACACTACTGAGTCACTGGTATAGTTTTCCAGATGTGACGCACTCGTCATTCATACTATACCACTAATCAGTAACGCTTGGACCCAATTCTATTACCCCAAATGAGGTAAACACAATTGACCTCTTACGTCGCACAAAACACCTCGACGTTCACTGGTGCGCACATAATCACATATAGTCACTGCACTGGTCACAAACTCCTACACAGTCTAGTCATAAGCATGGCACAATTCACTACACTTGTCACTGTATAATCATGCCCATAAAGATAGTCCCACTCACCTGGAAGCACAAGTACTCAGTTGTCTTATATCACTGAGCCTTCACCTTTTCGCTTATGACATGAGAATATCAGTTCACTAGTTAGTATACTTTTCAATCACATTACTCATTAGTATTAATATCACAGCAATATAGTAAATGGGTCAGAATTGCACTTGACCCAAACATATAAACACTGTCGCTCGCACGGGTGGGGTCTCACTCGTGCGACTGACCAGCTCACTCGTACGGATGAGTATCTGATGTTATGCGAGGTGTATATGAAATAGCTTATATTTTACTAGGAAAAACTATTAAATACGTTACAATTTTATACAAGATATTTATTATTTATTTACAGATGGGATATACCTAAACCTTGCTACAACACTATAGGCAGTGTACCTAATTGTAGAGTAGTATAGTTTTTAGTAAGTTCGGTTCGTTTCACAGGGAGCGGGCTTATTGTACACTATATTTTTAAACAATTATATCTGTACAAAATATATTATATTAATAATATATAAAAGGGGGTTTACCGTTTAATGACCGGTTTGTCGATTTTAAAACTTAAGCATAAATATAAATGACAATAATTAAAGTGCGTAAAATAAATAACAATATAATAATTATGCTTATTTAAACTTCCATAACCATTATGTTTGACGTGTTGATTTTTAATTTATTCTCATGGGTTAATTGTTCTTTGTCCTGGATTATTTAATATATCCGTCTGATTTTTGTTCATAACAGTCCATCAGTCATAAATATAAAGTGTGAGTGTCCTCGTCAAATTATCCTTATACCCGAAGTCAAATATTCCAACTAATTGGGGATTCGAACTGTAACAAGGTCTTAATACTTTGTTTAATAATTACACCAGGATATCGACTGCGTGTAACCCAAGGTTTTAATACTTTGTTATCAATTATGCCAAATGTCCTTGTACATAATTTCACCCCTATTTTAATAATTCTAGTGACTATTAATCCATTCCCGTGTCCGGTTAAATGAACGATTACTCGTACATATAAATATCCCGCCCACCGTGTCTGATCGAGTGTATATGGTTATTTATAGATACATCCAATTGTAAATCTTTATATTAAAATTAACAAACTATCATTTAGTTAAACAAATATAAATCCCATTAATAGCCCATAGTCTAATTTCCACAAGTGTCGTTCTTTTGTCCAAACCCCAATTATGGTACAAAGCCCAATTACCCAATTTTAATATTTTTAGCCCAACATCATGATTACTTCGTCTTAAATAAGCATAATAATAATTTAGCTACGAGACATTAATTTAAAAAGGAGAACATAACTTACATTGAGTATTTATCGCGTAGTGTTACACGGACAGAATTTCGACTTTAAAACCCGTAAAATAACCTTTACATAACCCAAACTAATCTAATATAAAACTACCCTATACTAATATATATATATATATATATATATATATATATATATATATATATATATTTATTATTATTAGAGGAGTATATATATATAAACCCGAGAGAATTTATAACTCTTCCCCACACTTGAGATCATACAATGCCCTCATTTGCATGAAATCATACTCTAATTATAAATTCATGAGGGTGATTAGTGTAGAAAAATGATTGAAAATACCTAGTTTGTAATTACAAAGCTCGTCGAATGATAGATGGCGCGCCTCATCGTTCATCCCCTCTTGTTTTATCACACATGTTTTTTTCTTCTTCAAAAACGGCTGATTTTCTGAGCTGTTTGTTAATATTTGAAAATGCGTCTTTTACCCTTACTTATTATGCATGTTTATTAACGAGTTATGCACTAACCCGAACCCCTAATTTAATGTTAAGTGGGGTTAGACTTCCCCACACTTAGCTGACGATATGTGAAGTCGGTAGAATAAGTTTCACGAATTAGAATAGTGAGCCAGTTATTTACATCTCGGGTGGTGTATAATATATCAATGGGTTTAAAGTTTAGAACCACTCGATCGTCACTACTTAATTCTTTTTTAAGTGTAGCTTTTAGTAAATGGATACGTCTCTTTTCTGGTTCTTGGTCAAATGGATCGATATACACCGACATACATATTTCTATAGGGTGGACAATTCCTAACATTTCCTTTCGTTCATTCTCGGGATCAAGGTTTTCACCTCTATTACCCAATTGGGTGAAATTCGAGGTGTCAATATCTATTACAGCTGGTAGTTCATCTTTGGTAGATGACTCGTCTATTGAGAATATTGGGTTGGAAGGTTGTGGAATGGTAAATTTCGGGATCGAAGCAAATTCTTCTTCATTAATGGTACTTATTGGTCTCACTATTTTGGTATCGGGGGTAAAATTTTCAACGTTATCGTTTTCCCAAGAGTACCAATTTGTCACCCTTACTTCTTCTTCATTCATTGATGGATCGATGATTTTGTCGGTAGAGGCTAATGTGTCGATATGTTGTGAAATTGGTAAAACTGAATAAAAAGTATCATCGGGATAATTGGTGATTTCGGAGCTTTCGAATTCATCAAAATTCGATGATATGAGATTTTCTTGCACAATACTCCTCAGATCAACAGGTGTGTAGTCTGATAGAGTTTCAGCTTGCCGGTTTACAAACTCTCTCATTTGTTCATTTTGAGCATTGAGTTCTTCGAGTTTGATTTTCATATTGTCTAATAAATTTTTAGACACGTAATTTTCCTCGTCTACTGGTTGTTGAGTTTGGAAATATTCTTGGGAATAATCCCAATTTGAATTGTATTCTTCATAATCATTCCATTCAGGTTCCGTGGGTGCGTAATTTTCCATAGGAACGTAATAATAACATTCCCATGTTGAGTGATAATCTCCACAGATTTCACAACCAGTTATTGTTTCGTCATTCGTGATCCAAGATTGACCGAACGAATTGTCATCAACACCCGTTTGAGAGTATTGATTAAATTGATTTCGGATGTCATAAAGAGTTTCCAAAATATTCTCGAGATTTTCCATAATGCGCTTATTACCAAATTTTAGCTACAATGTGGTGCATTTACTTAATTATCCTATTAGTTATAAAAAAAAAAATTATATAAGTTATCAAATTAATAAACTTTTCTGCTTTTGCCCACGTTTCGAATAGCCAATAGATGCAGCAGGGAGCCAGAACCCTTTAAATCGGAAGCTCACAACTCAGCCACTAACAAATTCAACTATTACTACGAAGCAGAAAATTTGGATGTCTATCAATTTAACCGCTTAAAATAATTTTTCGTTTTTGAAATTTTAGAGAAGAAATAGAAAATTCTATGTCCTAAAAACTAGATCGTCGAGAAATAAGAAAGAAAAAGAAGTGCGTCGGAAAACGTCAAAAAATAAATGGCGAAAAACAAAAATAAGAAAGTAACGCGTCGAAACATAAAAGGAACTAAAAACTAAGAATTAAAAGTTGCGTCAAAAAATATAAAAGCTTAAAAGAAATACTATATCCCAAAATGGCAATAATTTAAAAAGGTACTAAAAACTTAGAACGGCGTCACAAAATTCTAAAGCACCTAAATCTTAGTCTAAAGAAAAAGCACTTAAGGGATTTTACGGCAAAGCCTAAAAATCTAGAAATAAAAATAACTATGGTAAAAACTATATTAAAACTAAATACGAGCAAAAAAAAATACAAATATTACACTAAAACAAATAAAAAGATACAAAATATAAAAATAAACTTAAAGTTGTAAAAAGTACAATTTTTATAAAAATATTATTTTTATATTATTTATTTTATAAAACTATTAGTTTTATAATTTATTAAAACTAAATAAACTAAATATACAAATTAATTAATATCTAAAATTAATTAATATAATAACTAACCCTAATTAGGGTTTAATATTAATAATAATTAATAATAATCCGTAATTAATGCTGTCGGCAGGTTCAGTAGGTCGTGTCAGGTCAGGCCATGCGATCGCATGGTTTTACAACACCCGGCTCATGCGATCGCATGGGCCTGGGTTCCAGTTTTTTTTTTTTTTAAGAATTTTATATTGTTTTTCTAAAAAATAATATACAAATATATTTATACAAATATATTTTAAAAATATAGCGTTTCGCCGGTTCCCAGGCAGCGGCGCCAAAAACTTGATGTTATGCGAGGTGTATATGAAATAGCTTATATTTTACTAGGAAAAACTATTAAATACGTTACAATTTTATACAAGATATTTATTATTTATTTACAGATGGGATATACCTAAACCTTGCTACAACACTATAGGCAGTGTACCTAATCGTAGAGTAGTATAGTTTTTAGTAAGTCCGGTTCGTTCCACAGGGAGCGGGCTTATTGTACACTATATTTTTAAACAATTATATCTGTACAAAATATATTATATTAATAATATATAAAAGGGGGTTTACCGTTTAATGATCGGTTTGTCGATTTTAAAACTTAAGCATAAATATAAATGACAATAATTAAAGTGCTTAAAATAAATAACAATATAATAATTATGCTTATTTAAACTTCCATAACCATGATGTTTGACGTGTTGATTTTTAGTTTATTCCCATGGGTTAATTGTTCTTTGTCCTGGATTATTTAATATGTCCGTCTGGTTTTTGTCCATAACAGTCCATCAGTCATAAATATAAAGTGCGATTGTCCTCGTCAAATTATCCTTATACCCGAAGTCAAATATTCCAACTAATTGGGGATTCGAACTGTAACAAGGTCTTAATACTTTGTTTAATAATTACACCAGGATATCGACTGCGTGTAACCCAAGGTTTTAATACTTTGTTATCAATTATGCCAAGTGTCCTTGTACATAATTTCACCCATGTTTTAATAATTCTAGTGACTATTAATCCATTCCCGTGTCCGGTTAAATGAACGATTATTCGTACATATAAATATCCCGCCCATCGTGTCCGATCGAGTGTATATGATTATTTATAGGTACATCCAATTGTAAATCTTTATATTAAAATTAACAAACTATCATTTAGTTAAACAAATATAAATCCCATTAATAGCCCATAGTCTAATTTCCACAAGTGTCGTTCTTTTGTCCAAACCCCAATTATGGTACAAAGCCCAATTACCCAATTTTAATATTTTTAGCCCAACATCATGATTAATTCGTCTTAAATAAACATAATAATAATTTAGCTACGAGACATTAATTTAAAAAGGAGAACATAACTTACATTGAGTATTTATCGCGTAGTGTTACACGGACAGAATTTCGACTTTAAAACCCGTAAAATAACCTTTACATAACCCAAACTAATCTAATATAAAACTACCCTATACTATAATATATATATATATATATATATATATATATATATATATATATATATATATATATATATATATATATATATATATATATATATATATATATATATATATATTATTATTATTAGAGGAGTATTATTATTATTATGTTTTTAAACTCGGCCAGAATTCGTTGCATTTATAGGACCTGACTTCACTTTTCGGGCCATGCGATCGCATGGGATATGTGCCTTCTGGCCATGCGATCGCATGGTGTCTGGCACCAGCTCACATTCATTTGTTTTTTAGTCTGCCGACACTATTTAATATAATATAAAATATATAAATAATTTATATAATTATTTAAATATTATATTATATTCTTGTGCATAGTAGACTTGTAATTTTTGGTCCGTTGCGTCGGGCGTTGATAGTTGGCTCTGGTCCCGGTTCCGGATTTTCGAACGTCCTTTCGTATAATTTAATATCTTGTACTTTGCGTTCCGCAACTTGTACTTTTGTCATTTTTAGACGTTTCTTATCAATAAATTGAACCACTTGGATTGTATCTTGTACATTTGAGTTTTTTGGTCATTTGCGTCTTCAAATCGTCGTTTTCGCCTTTTGTCTTCGCACTTATTTAATATAAACGATTACAACTTAAAATAGGACAATTACAACTAAATAATTTACATATTGGGAGGATATTGCTACTAAATATATGTTCATTTGGAGCACTATCAGTATCCTCACTCGTACGACTGACAAACTACACCCACGAGTGACTTTGAAGTCCACTCGTATGATTTAGTCGCTCACACGCACGGTTGAACACCTCACCCGTACGGGTGAGTGTCTCACTCGCACGGTTGAGCAAGAACAGCAGCATAACTGCAATTCTAGCTTTTTCCATCTAACATAAAGTTTGATTTAGTCTTTTAAAACCTTATCATTATACTCTACTCCTCAAAACAATTCCAACAATTGTTTATTCGTCGAAAACGGAGTTACGGTTTGAAAGTTATGACCGAAGCAAGTTTCCACAATTCTGACATGCTGCTCACACGTGTGACTGAGGCCTCACTCGTTCGAGTGAGTCCTCACACGTGTGGTTGACCCTCAAAATTGTGGTCACACGTACGGTTGAGCTGTCAAAAGTGTGGGTGCTGAAAATCAGTTCCAGCACGCTGTTTTCGCGTTTTTACACCCAAAACTCGATTTTTGCTTGTTTTGGTCGATTCAAAGGCTCAAGAATATCACATAACACTTATATAAACTATTCCTAATATCAATCAAGCATTACAAACACATTCAAAGCAAAAATCAAACATAAAAAGCTTACTTTTTCAAACCCACTTAAAACCCATTTCAATTCATCCAAATTAAAGATATTTACCTTGTTTTGATTATGAAATCACAATCTTCAATTTGAACTTGTTAATTTTATGTATTTTGAGAGCAAAAAGGGTGTTTAGGGTTTGAATATGATAAAATTAGAAATGGAATGAACGTACAGGCATATATGTCTAATTTAGGTTCCTTCACATGAAGGTAAGATCTCCCGTCTAACACACGGGTATTTACCAGTTATCTGAAACCCAAAATCTTTAATAACTTATTCATTCTAAGTCCAATTCACAAAAGGAAATATGTTCTGTGACCCTTGTCACAAAGCGCACATAATCCCATCACAATAATTATAAAACACATAATTATTAGAATCACTATTTTAGCACAGAAGGGTAAATAGGTCATTACCTACTAGACCCAAATCTAGGATGTTACAAATCCACCCCCTTAAAGGAGATTCCGTCCTCGGAATCTAGTCAAGGTCAAACAAATGAGGGTATCTAGAAGTCATCAATACTTCGGTCTCCCATACCAGATTGGTGCCTATAACTATGCTTCCATTCACAAGCATTAGTGACGTCTATTATACATGCAACTTGATCACTTTAGGTCCAAAATTCTAACAGCTTTCCCCCACTAACTTCTTATTCATATCTACTTTCAAATCTTGAATAGGTAGAATCTGACTCGTACCTTTCACTTTACACTGGCAGAGATAATACACATTGACTTTACCAAAATGACACCGAACACTCATAATCAGAACCTTTGGTTAATTCTTGCCATTTTCTCTAATGCATATCCATCTCTTTCTACGAAAATATATACTATAAACTTTTGTCATTGGTGCAGATAATACGATGAGTACTACAAGGAGAATATCCCCATAACTTTAATGTAAACACAGCTGCAGCCATTTCTAAATCATGAACTGGATAATTCTTTTCACTTGGTTTTAATCTTGTTAAGACACATACGCAATTACACGATCTCTTTGCCTTAATACACGGTCAACACCGAATAAAGACTCGTCGCAATACGCAACGAGGTCGCCGGATCCCTCAGGTAAGGCTAACACTAGTGCTTGACACAACAAACTTTTCTAAACTCTGAAATGCAGTTTCTTTTTCATTCTCTCACTGATAAGACACATTCTAGTTAGTTTTGTCAAAGAACTTGCAATCTTTAAAACATCTTTACTAAATCGTCGGTAGTAACTGACCAATCCTAGAAAATTCTGAATTTCTGTCGGATTCTTTGGTTATATCCAATTCCTCACAACTTTAATCTTAATTGGATCCACTTTAATACCTTTATCACAGATAACATGACCCAAAAATTTGAACTTCACGTAACCAAAACTCACACTTTGAAAATTTTGCACACAATTGTTCACGTCTTAGGAGTTCTAACACTTATCTTAAATGCTCAGCATGCTCGGATTCGGTTTTGTAGTACACTAAGATATCATCAATAAACATGATAACAAAATTATTCAAAAACGGTTTACACATCCTATGCATGAGATCCATGAAATTGCTAGAGCATTGGTTAACCCAAACAGAATCACTAAGAACTCATAATGACGGTAATGAGTATGAAATGAAATCTTAGGAATGTTAGATTCAACAACACGAACCTGATGATATTCCGAACGGAAATCTATTTTTGAAAAGAATGAAATTCATTGAAGCTGATCGAATAAGTCATCTATCCTAGGAAGCGGATACTTTTTCTTCACTATTCTTTTATTTAGTTCACGATAATCTATACACATTCGAGTGTACCATCATTTCTTTTCACGAATAACACCGGTTATCCCCATGGCGAAGAACTCTGACGAATGAACCTGCGGTCCAATAATTCTTAAATTTGGGACACCATCTCATGAATTTCTGAAGGAACTAATCTATACCGAACTTTGGCAACTGGCGTAGCCCTTAGCACTAAATTGATTTTATATTCAACTTCCCTGATCAGCGGTAAGCCTAACAATTCATCGAGGACACTTCTGGATATTCAGACACTACGGAAATATCGGACACTACCTTCTTTTCCTTCTTTACATCGATCACATAGGATAAGAAAGAATCACAGCCCTTGGCCAAAGATTTATGAGCTTTCATCATTGACAATAATGGACAACGGAACCCGCCACGATCACCACGAGCCATTACCCGTTTCCCACTAGTCATGGGAAAAGAGATAATCATCCTATGGAACTTAATACTGGACATATGGTCACTAATCCAATTCATGCCTAACACTACATCAGAGCTTGTATAGGCATCACTAGACAAGTCACAGGGAAAAGACTACCCTCTATGTCAATAATAATTCTAGACACACACTTTAAGACTGGAATAATCCTACAGTCACCCACTTCGACACTGAAGGTTTATTTAATTCACCAACAGGCACATTTAACTTAGCACAAAATGTCGTTGACACAAATGAGCGATTTGCTCCACAGTCAAAGTACAACATCACACTAATCTCTAGACGCAAATATAGTCCATGCATCATCATCTGGTCAGGGTACACAATCAACACACTTCCAACACTAATAATGGAAAGTTGATATCTTACATCGGTATTCACCATCGACTTCAACTCAACGACGGAATTCACCATCGTCGTGAGCACTGGTGTATAAATAGTCACGTACACTAGACACAGGCTACAAGGCACAGTCTAAGAACATATCACTCGTCACTAGTGTTTACAATTTCCATAGTCACTTCATCAGTCAAGGTTCAAAATCAGGTCCTTATATCATTCTATACGATCAAATTCACGTATTTATTATCAGGTTTAACCTTTTTACACAGCTAAATTCCTTCAAAATTTAAAGCAATGACCACTGAATTCCCTTTATTTCACTATATTTTGTACTTATGTTCATAAAACACATCTTAAATTCATTAAAATTGTCTAGGCTGGTCATATTATACCCGAATGATTCATTGTCCAGCAGTCAGTTCACGGTCCTTATATGGTTCAAGTCAACTAAATTTCCTTCAGCTTCCCAGAATTCCTGTATGATTTACTATAATATACTTCCGTTGGCTAGGCGAGAGTATATTTCACCAAATCATACCCTTATTCTGAGTTACTCGTTAAGGAAACTCCTATATGGTTTACACCTTATCATGGTACACAATTTCCTATTAAACATCGGTAATAGGAAAAAAATTAGTTTATTATTTTATTATCACTAATCAACCCGTCTCAATAGTTTTATGCTATTAACCACCATGAATTCTTCCCACATGGTTATCTAAATAACTCTTAGTTAGTCATTACTGATAAACTATCACAGTAGTTTAAATCCAATTACTTAAGTCACACCACTTGCAAATCACTAACAGTCCGGGCATTATTAGTCTAATTCACAAAGGTTATAACACTCAAACTAAGAGATCACACAATCATCTGTGCATAGGAATATATCTAGGTATACCATTCCATCCTATTGATATACTAATCACAATTTCAAACTTCATTTAGCAATCCACTCTCTTTCCAAGTCACAACACGAATCCGGTACAAATCCCCATTCAAGTCAAAGGTTTCACTATTTTCTAAGACACAACATAAGGGGCACCACCCACACTTACTTCTAAAGGTCACAATAAAATTCGTAAGGGTGCAGGAAAGGAAACAATTCCTTAAGGTATCACTACGAATCTTACACCACCAGTCTAATCATGCATATTAAAATAGTAGGGCTAATATCACACTTAACGGTTCGTTCACGATTCACATACAAGCAAATCACATATAATATCAACAGAACACAAGGTTTAAGTCCATCATCATACACACATGTGGACTACTATTCAACCTTAATTCCTACGGACCACTACGGTGTCCCGATAAGTCAAGTAAAAGCATTTTATATAAGCCCTACATAGTCTTAGCGAATCATGCATATCACTATATCTAGTCAAGTATAACAAACATGTGTATCATATGCATATGCAGTACAAAACCAATAATTCTTACTAATCATGGCAAGCATATCTAACGCATCACATCTGATCAATCTCACAGAACATGGCAATCATAGAAAGCATGACAACTAATCAAAGGGAGTAAATCCCAATAATGTCATTAGTAGCTACAAACACAGCTGTTGTGACTAATGCCATCAAACCACTGGCTACTTCTACCCAATTAGGAAGAAGCAATCACGTCACAACTGGTCTTAATCGAGCACAATATATAACAAACATAGATAAGCGTTTGTTCACAATCAATTGATACATAATAATTAAAACAATATAACAAGGGCGTACCTTTTTAAATAAGAAGTCATCTTCTAATCTATCAACACATCGATCTCACCTGCACCCCTGATCCCTCTTCACACACATGTAACTCATCGCTTAAGGGATTGTTGCCAAAATCAGTTTCGATTGTCGCTGTCCTATTTCATTTATCTTTCCATACATATCTCGAGGTTCACTTTATCAATGATGAAACATGTATCATTATTCTACTCAATGCTCTGGTACACTCTCCGGACATGTCAAATCTCCTATCAGGACTCACTGATATAACTCTGAAGAAACTGGGGTCAACGGGTCAGCAGCAGGGTTTGATCGATTGCCATACATGTCTTATCACAACATCTTACACAAAACTTAGTAGATAATCCGTTAGTACTTATCACTAAGCACAATCACCTAGACACATATTTCTACATTCACTTATTCCCCACTCGGATGTTTGACATGACACATTCATAAGTTTGGGAGTAAGTCACTTACATAGTCCACATACTGCCAAACCAATGCTCTGATACCAACTTGTAACACCGTACTTTTTGACTACATTTTTTTTAAGATACTCACAACGGAAGGCTTATTAATTACATGTCATATATAAGTACATACTTATATGATTACATAAAATCACATGTTTTACGTTATTAATACAAGCCATTTAACCATATAGTTTATTACAAAACACATCAGAGTGATACTATGTCAAACATCTGCAGCTGCCCGGCAAAACCCACCAAAAGCTGCTAATACACACCTCCAAGGCAAAACACTGTGGGGGAATTAACATAACGCTAAGTGAATGGCAATATCTAGGTGGACATCACTACAAGCATCAAGCACAGCTTTTAGGCACTAGTCACTAATCACTTAAAGCCATAAACAAGAGGACCGGCAACCCGTAGCTGATCAAGCTGGAATATACCGATAGTCCACACTACTGAGTCACTGGTATAGTTTTCCAGACGCGACGCACTCGTCATTCATACTATACCACTAATCAGTAACGCTTGGACCCAATTCTATTACCCCAAATGAGGTAAACACAATTGACCTCTTACGTCGCACAAAACACCTCGACGTTCACTGGGTGCGCACATAATCACATATAGTCACTGCACTGGTCACAGACTACTACACAGTCTAGTCATAAGCATGGCACAATTCACTACACTTATCACTGTATAATCATGCCCATAAAGATAGTCCCACTCACCTGGAAGCACAAGTACTCAGTTGTCTTATATCACTGAGCCTTCACCTTTCCGTTTATGACCTGAGAATATCAGTTCACTAGTTAGTATTGTCATAACTCGTCCTTAACCGTAAGAACGTGTTTAGATAACGTATGATTTCATTGCGAGGTATTGACCTCTATATGCGACATTTTTAAAAGAAAAACTGCATATATTATACATTACAAACCATGATTCTTATTTTTGATACAAGCTTTGGACGAAATAAAGATGATTATCGTTTAGCGATAATCTTCGACTTACAAACTTTATAAATGATGATAACAACACGATTTCTAGCATATTTTACAACACAAGTTCTTGGATATGCAGTTTTATTTTTGACACAAATATGCGTACGCAAGATCCTGCTCAAATTCAACATAATGCAGCGGAAGCTTCTAATTATCACCTGAGAATAAACATGTTTAAAACGTCAACATAAAGTTGGTGAGATATAGGTTTAGTGCCGGCAGCAATATATATATATAGACCACAAGATTTCATATATAAACATTTTCATAAAAATATTCTAAGTGGTTGAGCACTTGGTAACCATACTTAACATTTAATCACGTCGCATATTCCCTTTAATATGAAATCTTACTACACCGTACCAAGTGTAGTCACAAAACGAAGTACTGTGCAACCGTTGAATACTGGTCGTCCAGTCCGGTTGGGGTTGTCAGGCCCGATAGATCTATCAACAGGATTCGCGTTTACAATACCGCTGTAAATATTAGTTACCAAGCTACAGGGAAGTATGCCAGTGGTACAACTCAACGTAGAATATATTTTCAGTTACTTGTGTCCATAACGTAAAACATAAAATACATGTATTCTCATCCCGAAATATTTAGAGTTTAAAAGTGGGACTATATACTCACTTTCGTCTTGAAGATATATATAATTTGACTTGGTCTCCGGTTGATATCACGAACCTATCCATATATAATATATCAATACCTTTTCTTTTTAAACAAACGTCACATATATATACTTGTTATACTTTTAATACTTTTAATAATTCCTTAGTCCGTAGTTAGCAGTTCGTTGTTAGTAATTCAATTTTAATGGTTCATTTTTAGATGTTTAATATACCCGCAATGAAATAAATAAAACCCCCAACGAAATAAATAAAATCCCATCGTATATGTATTGGTCGAGATTAATCTTGACCCATGGTACCGGTGTTGTCAAATGACGTGTTGCGTACATAAAGTACCGGTGTTGTCAAATGACATGTTGCGTACAATCATGGGATCTTATGATTAATCTTCTCGTATTGTTTACGGGTGATCCTGAACCATATAAAATTAAATTATGAGTACATATATATAAAATATCATGTTATTTTAAAAAGATGTGATTTATTTAATTTTCTCCAATTATTTTCGTAGCTAAACTAGTCTTAGATATCCGATCTCGTTTTGGTCATAGTTTCTTCGTTACAACTCCGTTTTCGTTGATTCAACTTGCCACTTCCTTGGATCGAGTCCCTCTTTAAGACTATGAACTGTAAATACCTTAGTTTGTATTCGAAATCACAGGTCATAGGTCAAACTTTAGTGAAACTTATGAAGTTAATCATTTTCCATCATGTAAACAACCTTAAATGATTATTTTTCTAAAAATACTTATACTTTGAGTTAAATCATGAAATTTTTATGTGTTATCATATTTATAGTAAAAATCATTTTTCCAGAAAATAAACCTCCAATTCAAAGTTTAAGATGGTTTTTAATTATCCAACCCAAAACAGCCCCCGGTTGCACTCCGATGTCGTAAATTCAGTTTTTAAGGTGTTCTTTGAAAAACCAAGTTATACTTTGTTAAATTAGCATATATTTAAGATATATTACAGGTCTTGAAGTATTTTAAAAGTTAAGTTAGAAGGATCTATTTAGTTTGCAAACAAGTTTGAAAACTTTCAAACTATGTTCTTGTTGTTAAACTTTTATACCACAAAATAAGATAGCTATATATATATGAATCGAATAAGGTTATGAACATAGTTACTACCTCAAGTTCCTTGGACAAGGTTGCTGTAAAAGAGGAGTAAGAACCTAGAACCAAAAGGGTGATGGAAGTGGATGAAAGATTGGAAGTAAGTTGGTGTTCTTGGAAGGATTTCTTGAAGTGTTTTTGTAAGGTTTTCTTATGAGGTTTAAGTGTTGTTTTTGAAGCTAAATGATGGGGAAAATGCTTGGAGATGATCAAGTATGAAGTTAAGAGTATTTTGAGAGAGAAATGGAAGTGTAAGTATGAGAAAATGGGGTGAAGAAATGGTGTGCATGCATAAAAACGTTTTTAGGTTATAAAGGAAAAAAAAGATACCTAACTTTGTTTTCTTGCTAAATAATTCATGCTACTTGACAAATGGTTGGTTCCACATGTTTCTTAATCATTTAAGGCTGCTAAGGAGCAGATTTTTATTGGTATATACCAATAGTAAATACATCTAGAAGCTGCGTATGATACGGGTACATATACCCTAGGTATACGTATAGAAATCTTTGAGAAAACGGAACGAGGATTCAAATATAGCTATCTTTTGTAAATATACTTATATTGTTTTATGTATGTAAGCCCTTTAAAAGTGATTAAATACATTACTTATACGATATATGTATAAACATTATAGGTTATAAGTATTTAAGTCAAATAACGTTACGTATGGTTATCGTTTTGAAAACTTAAGTTAGTAGTTTCAAAATATACTTATAACTTATTGTTATTAATACAAAATGAGATATTAAAACATTCTTAGATCATGTTAAATATGTATATATACATATATATACACAAACGTATAATTATCATATATTGTATAGTTCGTGATATCATCGGTCAAACTAGACGGTCAAACGTTGTGTAAAACTCTTTTCGAAAACATAAGTCTCAACAATTTGGATTGCTTATCATGTTGGTAAGGTTTAATTTATGCAAATATTAATCTTATAAGTATAGAACGATCGAAAAAGTGTGGGTCGTTACATTACCTCCCCGTTAAATAAATTTCGTCCCGAAATTTTAAAATTGTACCTATTTTGCGTCATCGAGAAACAAGTGTGGATACTTTTGTTTCATCTGATCCTCTCATTCCCACGTAAACTCGGGACCTCTTCTAGCATTCCAACGAACCTTAACTATCGGTATGTTGCTCTGCTTGAGCTGTTTAACTTCACGATCCATGATTTCGATTGGTTCTTCGATGAATTGTAGTTTCTCGTCGACATGGATTTCTTCAAGAGGAATGGTGAGATCTTCCTTTGCAAGACACTTCTTAAGGTTTGAGACGTGAAAGGTATTATGTACTCCGGCGAGTTGTTGCGGTAACTCGAGTCGATAAGCTACCGGTCCAATGCGTTCGATGATCTTGAACGGGCCTACATATCTTGGGTTCAGTTTACCCCTTTTTCCGAAGCGTATTACACCTTTCCAAGGTGACACCTTTAGCATAACCATGTCCCCGATCTGAAACTCTAATGGTTTCCTTCGGACATCGGCGTAGCTCTTTTGGCGACTACGGGCTGTTTTCAATCTCTCCTTGATTTGTACTATCTTCTCAGTCGTTTCGTGTATGATCTCGGGACCAGTTAATTGTCGATCTCCTACTTCATTCCAACAGATAGGAGATCTACACTTCCTTCCGTACAATGCTTCGAATGGCGCAGCTTTAATGCTCGCATGATAACTATTATTATACGAGAATTCTGCTAATGGTAAATATTTATCCCATCCGTTTCCAAATTCGATCACACATGCCCTGAGCATGTCTTCAAGAGTCTGAATTGTTCTTTCACTCTGCCCGTCGGTTTGCGGATGATATGCGGTGCTCATATCCAAACGAGTTCCTAGGGCCTCCTGTAGTGATTGCCAGAACTTTGAGGTAAATCTACTATCACGATCAGATATAATGGAAATAGGTATTCCATGCCTTGAAACAATTTCCTTTATATACAATCGTAATAGTTTCTCCATTCTATCTGTTTCCTTTATAGGCAAGAAATGTGCAGACTTGGTGAGACGATCAACAATCACCCAAATGGTGTCGTATCCCCAGGCAGTCTTTGGTAACTTCGTGATGAAATCCATGGTAATACCGTCCCATTTCCATTCTGGAATTTCTGGTTGTTGAAGTAACCCTGATGGCTTCTGGTGTTCTACTTTGACTTTGGAACAAGTTAAACATTCCTCAACATATATTGCAACGTCTGTCTTCAAATTAGGCCACCAATAATGCGTCTTAAGATCTTGGTACATCTTTCCAACTCCAGGATGTATCGAGTATCTTGTCTTATGTGCCTCATTCAATATTAACTTCCTTAATCCACCCAACTTTGGTACCCAAATATGGTTTGCAAAATATCGAATTCCATCTTCCCGCATAATGAGTTGTTTCCCATACTTCTTCATTATTTCATTTCCTATGTTTTATTTAGTAAGAGCTTCTCGTTGAGCCTCTTTGATTTGTGAGTTGAGATTCATGCGAATTTTTATGTTCATTGCTCGTACTCGAATTGGTTCTCGTTCCTTTCTGCTTAAAGCGTCAGCCACCACATTCGCTTTCCCGGGATGATAACGAATTTCACAATCATAGTCGTTTATTAACTCGACCCACCTACGTTGCCTCATGTTCAGCTGTTTTTGATCGAAAATATGTTGAAGGCTTTTATGATCAGTAAACACAGTGCATTTAACCCCATACAAGTAGTGTCTCCATATCTTCAATGCAAACACGACTGCTCCCAGTTCTAGATCATGCGTCGTATAATTCCGCTCGTGAATCTTTAATTGTCGGGATGCGTATGCAATAACTTTCTTCCGTTGCATAAGAACGCAACCAAAACCTTGTCGCGAAGCGTCACAATATATTTCAAAATCATCGTTCCCTTCTGGTAATGATAAAATAGGCGCCGTAGTCAACTTCTTTTTCAGTAATTGAAATGCACTCTCCTGCTCGGAAGTCCATTCATATTTCTTCCCTTTTTGCGTTAACGCTGTCAACGGCTTAGCTATTCGGGAAAAATCTTGAATAAACCTTCTATAATAACCGGCTAAACCCAAAAATTGGCGTATCTGCATTGGTGTCTTAGGAGTCTTCCATTTTTCAATGGCTTCAATTTTTGCTGGATCAACCTGAATTCCTTTGCTACCAACAACGTGGCCAAGAAATTGCACTTCTTTCAACCAGAAAGCACATTTAGAAAATTTAGCATATAGCTGTTCTTTTCTCAATAACTCTAATATCAACCTTAAATGCTGTTCATGCTCTTGCTCACTCTTGGAATAGATAAGAATATCATCAATGAAAACGATAACAAACTTATCTAAATATGGACTACAAACTCGATTCATGAGGTCCATGAATACAGCTGGCGCATTCGTCAATCCAAACGGCATGACCAAAAATTCGTAATGACCGTAGCGTGTCCGAAAAGCAGTTTTCGGTATATCTTCTTCTTTGACACGTAATTGATGATAACCCGATCTTAGGTCAATTTTCGAGTACACACATGATCCTTGGAGTTGATCAAATATGTCGTCAATTCTCGGTAGTGGATATCGATTCTTGATAGTTAACTTATTTAATTCACGATAATCTATACACATTCGGAAAGATCCGTCTTTCTTCTTGACGAATAAAATTGGAGCTCCCCACGGTGAAGTGCTTGGTCGTATGAATCCACGGTCTAGTAATTCTTTTAACTGACTTTGAAGTTCTTTTAACTCGGACGGTGCAAGTCTATATGGAGCACGAGCCACTGGTGCAGCTCCTGGTACTAAATCTATTTGAAATTCTACAGATCTAAATGGAGGTAATCCCGGCAACTCTTCCGGAAATACTTCAGGAAAATCTCTTGCCACAGGCACGTCATTGATGCACTTCTCTTTTTCTTTCTTTTCGACTTTATTAACATGTGCTAAGATAGCATAGCACCCTTTCTTCAAGCACTTTTGAGCTTTCAAATAACTAATGAGTTTTAGCTTTGAGTTACCCTTCTCTCCATAAATCATTACTGGCGTTTTATTCTTACGAGGAATGCGAATTGCCTTCTTGGCGCACACAACTTCGGCTCCTATTTTGGACATCCAGTCCATGCCGACTATTACATCAAAACTTCCTAATTCTACGGGTATCAAATCAATCTTAAATGTTTCTCCGGCTAAATTTATTTTACAATCACGGCAAATTTTATCGGCTTTAATTAGTTTACCATTAGCTAACTCAATCATGTACTTAGCATCTAGAGGTAATGATGAACAATTCAATTTAGCGTGAAAGTCTCTACACACGTAACTTCTATCAGCACCAGTATCAAATATAATAGATGCGGATAAGTTATTAATGGTAAACGTACCCGTAACAAGCTCCGAGTCTTCACATGCCTCCCTAGCATTAATAACAAATGCTCTCCCACGTGCAGGTCCGATATTCTTCTCTGGATTCGGGCACTGGCTCTTATAGTGACCTTGTTTTCCACACCCAAAACAAGTAATGGTAGCCAAAGCAGTTCTATTTGCATTGGTGGCAGGAGTCTTGGTACCATTTGTAACGAGAGCCCTACAATCTTCAGCAAGATGACCCTTTCGATTACATTTGTTGCATACCACATTACAGTAACCAGAGTGATGTTTGTGGCATCGGTTGCATAAAGGATTTTGTCCTTTATAACCAAAGCTTAAACCACTACCCGCACCTTGCGTGTTTTCTTGTTTCTTAAAAGATTGTTGTTGGTTACCTCGATCATAATTTCCATTCCACTTTCTTTTGTTACCTGATACCTTCACATCAGTATTGGATACTTTCTTATCCATGATGACCTGATCCATTAGCTCGTTTGCCATGGTTATAGCTTCATGAATTGTCTTAGGTTTCGATGCTGTAACGTTTGCCTTGACCTTTTTGGGCAAACCATCTTTGTACATTTCAATCTTCCGTTCTTCGGTTGGAACCAATTCAGGACATAGCAAAACTAATTCCATGAATCGCTGATTGTAGTTGGTGATTTCAGTACCAATAACCTTCAGACTTCGTAATTCATCTTCCAACTTCCTAACCTCGTTCCTTGGACAATATTCGTTGATTAACATTGTTTTGAATTCTTCCCATTGAGTATCATAAGCTACATCTCCTCCTACAGCCTTCACATAATTTTTCCACCACGTGAGTGCACTATCTTGTAAAGTGCACGATGCATACTTGGTCATGTCCTTTTCAACACAACCACTTATTTTAAACACAGTCTCCATCTTTTCTATCCACCGGGTTAAACCGATCGGTCCTTCTGTTCCACTGAATGATGAGGGCTTGCAAGCTTGAAAAGTTTTGTAAGTGCACCCCACACGAGGATTTGGGTTAACTGCAGCACCTCTTGCAGCCTCGACCCATAACATTCTGTCGTTCACTCGCTGATTGATGAGTTCCTGGATTTCTTGTTCCGTCATTCGGTTCAATCGCGCCATATTCTTCTATAAGAATGAAAAGAAAATAATTATTCACATAGAATATTATAGATGTAGTGTATATTTACAGTACATTATAGCTTATTAATAATATGAACCAGGTATTATTATAAAAGCCTTTTCTTCTTATTAGCGTTTTATAATTATATCTAGGGTAGTACCTACCCGTTAATGTCCATACTTAATAGCTTAGTACAGAATCAATTACTACCATCTAAATAATACTTAACCATGGAAAATTATTGCATTTCACACTTCACTATTTTACATATGCTTATCTTACATCGAACATTAAACAAACCACACTAATAATATTATACAAAACATTATATGATCCCATGGTTTAATACGGCAGCGCATCGTTTGGTCTATTTTCTAGGACGTTTAGGTTCAAAGAATCGCTTAACGCTTATCCTGGCTGTCTGCCTATATTTTGGCTGTGGGACTGAAGAACTGGATGCCGGGATAGAACGAATAGGAATAGCGGGAATAGGGGTGGTAGTGTCTAGTGGAGTTGGTGCCACATCATCCTTATTAAACTCAGGATTTGAATTTTCTAATTCATTAGCCTTTAGTTTCTTTCCTAGTTCGAACTCTTCTTTTGTAATTTCCTGTATTTCTTCCTCGGGTTCACTTTCCTCCTCGGGTTCACTTTCCTCCTCGGGTTCACTTTCCTCCTCGGGTTCACTTTCCGGGTTCTCTATAGTCGGTTCATCCGGAATTTGTGAGTCTTCCCCAAAGATATTATTTTCGTCATCGGATAGGTTAATGACTGGAACATCATCTGAAGATTCTGGTTCGGAGTCGCTGAATGTGATAACAAGTTTTGAGCCCGACATCTATCATACAACAACTAACCCATTAGTACTACATAATATTTACATATAAATTTTAACCAACAATGATAAGCAATGGTTTTTAAATCAGACCCGGTCAAAGTCCAGACTTACTAATGTATCCTAACGACTTATCGGTTAGACACACTAATGCAAACCTGGTTCGCTAAGACCACCGCTCTGATACCACATGTCATAACTCGTCCTTAACCGTAAGAACGTATTTAGATAACGTATGATTTCATTGCGAGGTATTGACCTCTATATGCGACATTTTTAAAAGAAAAACTGCATATATTATACATTACAAACCATGATTCTTATTTTTGATACAAGCTTTGGATGAAATAAAGATGATTATCGTTTAGCGATAATCTTTGACTTACAAACTTTACAAATGATGATAACAACACGATTTCTAGCATATTTTACAACACAAGTTCTTGGATATGCAGTTTTATTTTTGACACAAATATGCGTACGCAAGATCCTGCTCAAATTCAACATAATGCAGCGGAAGCTTCTAATTATCACCTGAGAATAAACATGTTTAAAACGTCAACATAAAGTTGGTGAGATATAGGTTTAGTGCCGGCAGCAATATATATATATATAGACCACAAGATTTCATATATAAACATTTTCATAAAAATATTCTAAGTGGTTGAGCACTTGGTAACCATACTTAACATTTAATCACGTCGCATATTCCCTTTAATATGAAATCTTACTACACCGTACCAAGTGTAGTCACAAAACGAAGTACTGTGCAACCGTTGAATACTGGTCGTCCAGTCCGGTTGGGGTTTTCAGGCCCGATAGATCTATCAACAAGATTCGTGTTTACAATACCGCTGTAAATATTAGTTACCAAGCTACAGGGAAGTATGCCAGTGGTACAACTCAACGTAGAATATATTTTCAGTTACTTGTGTCCATAACGTAAAACATAAAATACATGTATTCTCATCCCGAAATATTTAGAGTTTAAAAGTGGGACTATATACTCACTTTCGTCTTGAAGATATATATAATTTGACTTGGTCTCCGGTTGATATCACGAACCTATCCATATATAATATATCAATACCTTTTCTTTTTAAACAAACGTCACATATATATACTTGTTATACTTTTAATACTTTTAATAATTCCTTAGTCCGTAGTTAGCAGTTCGTTGTTAGTAATTCAATTTTAATGGTTCATTTTTAGATGTTTAATATACCCGCAATGAAATAAATAAAACCCCCAACGAAATAAATAAAATCCCATCGTATATGTATTGGTCGAGATTAATCTTGACCCATGGTACCGGTGTTGTCAAATGACGTGTTGCGTACATAAAGTACCGGTGTTGTCAAATGACATGTTGCGTACAATCATGGGATCTTATGATTAATCTTCTCGTATTGTTTACGGGTGATCCTGAACCATATAAAATTAAATTATGAGTACATATATATAAAATATCATGTTATTTTAAAAAGATGTGATTTATTTAATTTTCTCCAATTATTTTCGTAGCTAAACTAGTCTTAGATATCCGATCTCGTTTTGGTCATAGTTTCTTCGTTACAACTCCGTTTTCGTTGATTCAACTTGCCACTTCCTTGGATCGAGTCCCTCTTTAAGACTATGAACTGTAAATACCTTAGTTTGTATTCGAAATCACAGGTCATAGGTCAAACTTTAGTGAAACTTATGAAGTTAATCATTTTCCATCATGTAAACAACCTTAAATGATTATTTTTCTAAAAATACTTATACTTTGAGTTAAATCATGAAATTTTTATGTGTTATCATATTTATAGTAAAAATCATTTTTCCAGAAAATAAACCTCCAATTCAAAGTTTAAGATGGTTTTTAATTATCCAACCCAAAACAGCCCCCGGTTGCACTCCGATGTCGTAAATTCAGTTTTTAAGGTGTTCTTTGAAAAACCAAGTTATACCTTGTTAAATTAGCATATATTTAAGATATATTACAGGTCTTGAAGTATTTTAAAAGTTAAGTTAGAAGGATCTATTTAGTTTGCAAACAAGTTTGAAAACTTTCAAACTATGTTCTTGTTGTTAAACTTTTATACCACAAAATAAGATAGCTATATATATATGAATCGAATAAGGTTATGAACATAGTTACTACCTCAAGTTCCTTGGACAAGGTTGCTGTAAAAGAGGAGTAAGAACCTAGAACCAAAAGGGTGATGGAAGTGGATGAAAGATTGGAAGTAAGTTGGTGTTCTTGGAAGGATTTCTTGAAGTGTTTTTGTAAGGTTTTCTTATGAGGTTTAAGTGTTGTTTTTGAAGCTAAATGATGGAGAAAATGCTTGGAGATGATCAAGTATGAAGTTAAGAGTATTTTGAGAGAGAAATGGAAGTGTAAGTATGAGAAAATGGGGTGAAGAAATGGTGTGCATGCATAAAAACGTTTTTAGGTTATAAAGGAAAAAAAAGATACCTAACTTTGTTTTCTTGCTAAATAATTCATGCTACTTGACAAATGGTTGGTTCCACATGTTTCTTAATCATTTAAGGCTGCTAAGGAGCAGATTTTTATTGGTATATACCAATAGTAAATACATCTAGAAGCTGCGTATGATACGGGTACATATACCCTAGGTATACGTATAGAAATCTTTGAGAAAACGGAACGAGGATTCAAATATAGCTATCTTTTGTAAATATACTTATATTGTTTTATGTATGTAAGCCCTTTAAAAGTGATTAAATACATTACTTATACGATATATGTATAAACATTATAGGTTATAAGTATTTAAGTCAAATAACGTTACGTATGGTTATCGTTTTGAAAACTTAAGTTAGTAGTTTCAAAATATACTTATAACTTATTGTTATTAATACAAAATGAGATATTAAAACATTCTTAGATCATGTTAAATATGTATATATACATATATATACACAAACGTATAATTATCATATATTGTATAGTTCGTGATATCATCGGTCAAACTAGACGGTCAAACGTTGTGTAAAACTTTTTTCGAAAACATAAGTCTCAACAATTTGGATTGCTTATCATGTTGGTAAGGTTTAATTTATGTAAATATTAATCTTATAAGTATAGAACGATCGAAAAAGTGCGGGTCGTTACAAGTATACTTTTCAATCACATTACTAATTAGTATTAATATCACAGCAATATAGTAAATGGGTCAGAATTGCACTTGACCCAAACATACAAACACTGTCACTCGCACGGGTGGGGTCTCACTCGTGCGACTGACCAGCTCACTCGTACGGATGAGTATCCTCACTCGTACGACTGACAAACTACACCCACGAGTGAATTTAAAGTCCACTCATATGATTTAGTAGCTCACACACACGGTTGAACACCTCACCCGTACGGGAGAGTGTCTCACTCGCACGGTTGAGCAAGAACAGCAGCATAACTGCAATTCTAGCTTTTTCCATCCAACATAAATTTTGATTTAGTCTTTTAAAACCTTATCATTATACTCTACTCCTCAAGATGATTCCAACGATTGTTTATTCGTCGAAAACGGAGTTACGGTTTGAAAGTTATGACCGAAGCAAGTTTCCACAATTCTGACCTGCTGCTCACACATGTGACTGAGGCCTCACTCGTGCGAGTGAGTCCTCACACGATTGGTTGACCCTCAAAAGTGTGGTCACATGTACGGTTGAGCTGTCAAAAGTGTGGGTGCTGAAAATCAGTTCCAACACGCTGTTTTCGCCTTTTTAGCACCCAAAACTCGATTTTTGCTTGTTTTGGTCGATTCAAAGGCTCAAGAATATCACATAACACTTATATAAACTATTCCTAACATCAATCAAGCATTACAAACACATTCAAAGCAAGAATCAAACATAAAAAGCTTACTTTTTCAAACCCACTTAAAACCCATTTCAATTCATCCAAATTAAAGATATTTACCTTGTTTTGATTATGAAATCACAGAGAATTTGATGAACGAAATCACAATCTTCAATTTGAACTTGTTAATTTTATGGATTTTGAGAACAAAAAGGGTGTTTAGGGTTTGAATATGATAAAATTAGAAATGGAATGAACGTACAGGCATATATGTCTAATTTAGGTTCCTTCACATGAAAGTAAGCTCCCCCGTCTAACACACGGGTATTTACCAGTTATCTGAAACCCAAAATCTTTAATAACTTATTCATTCTAAGTCCAATTCACAAAAGGAAATATGTTATGTGACCCTTGTCACAAAGCGCACATAATTCCATACACAATAATTATAAAACACATAATTATTAAAATCACTATTTTAGCACAGAAGGGTAAATAGGTCATTACCTTCTAGGCCCAAATCTAGGATGTTACAACAGATATACATACATATATACGTACTAAAATACATATATATGTATCTGCATATCATATACATATAACCTACAAAATGTTAAATTGTTAACGAAAATAAGGGTTTTGAAAGTTAAATTATTAAATTGTTGCTAATAATATTGAACGTTACACATTTAGAATAGTTTAAACATATATTTACTTATATTGTTATAAATTATTCAATTAAAATCACAATCGACGACATATTACAATCAAAACATGTATTAACCCAATAACATAAAGGTATACATTACATTTGTTATAATCTATCTTTAAGTGTTAGAATTGTCGTTAGATTGCCATCTTATTTAATATCTGATGAATATTCATTAACTCGCTTAATCTAACTGATATGGATATGGATATGGATGAATGAGCTTAAATTAAATGGACATGGATGAAAAAATTTAAATGTATATGAATGTGGATATGATATTATCCGATACATATTCGATCCATTGCCATTCATACATATAAAACGTACGTCAAAAGTTTCTTCTCTCATTATTGGGATAGTTTTTTTTTGCGAAAACACACAATAACATTGATAATGGATATAAAGTTTAACACGTACAACCGATACAATGAAAACTAAAATGAGCCGTAAGTAAATTAAACAACATACACTAATGGTCTCGCCAACAGGATGAAAAAACACGTTAAACTAGGGATAAAGCTTGCCAAGGCTATACCATATGGTGTCAAAAAAAGGGGCTATACTAAGACACGTGGGACCATATAAACAACAACATGACCAGGATAAAGCCGATCTCCAACGCAACAAAACAGAACATAACTGCGGGTCAATCACCGGAGCACCATCAACCACAAACCAAACACACTCAGTAGCCTAAAACGAGAGAACATCGCTAAAAGGGAGCAAAGCAAAGAAGCAGGCCAGAGCAAAGATCATGTTGACCTTGGACCGCACTGGGAGAGTTGCCTCTATGACTCTAGCACATGCGCAAATTAACCCCTTGCTACACTAAGACCATGTATATCGCCGCGTGCTGCAGCTCGAATTCGACCAACACCGAAGCCAACACGCCGTAGAGTGGCGTGTTGGTGTGCAAAAACCGCCGCGTGCTTCGATCCAACACATGAACTTTTGCTACGTGCTGGCTAAATTTGTCGACGTGGAGCACATATGCAACGGATATATACATATATTTTTTATATTAATTAATTAAAAACATTTAATTTTCTCTATATATACAATATACAAACACATATTCAAACACACTCTCATTCACTTTAAAATTCCAATTTCAATTTCTTACTATCATTTTACTCAAAATGGATGCCTTTTTAAAAATAGTCGACGATGATTCTTCAGACGATAATTCTCCAGACGATGAATTGTTATTAATTTTAGTGTGTTTTATTAAATTAATTTGTTATTATAATTTCAAAATAATAATATAACTAATTAAACAAATTAAAATAAATACAAGAAAAATGAAAAAGAAATAAAAAATACGCTCAACACGCCACTCAGCAAGCCACCCATTACACAGCAGTCTGGAAGTACGCTCATCAAGCACCCCACCCCCACCCAGCAAAACGCCAACACGCCTGGCAGGGATAAATATGGTCTAAGACTCTTTTTAACGCAGCGCTATCGCACCGGATTTGCTACCATCTGTGACGACCCGGAAATTTCCGACCAAATTTAAACTTTAATCTTTATATTATTCAGACACGATAAGCAAAGTTTGTTAAGTTAAATCTCAAGAATTTTAAACTGTGTTCATACATTCATTATAACCTCGACCAAATTTCGACGATTCACGAACCGTTATATATAAATAGATATGTATATATATATATATATATTATAACTTGAGAATATTAATAAAGTATTAAACGTATAATACTTTACACGAACGTATTTGTTTCAATATAATTTTAGACGAAAAAAATATATTAAATGATTGAATTATCAGAAACATTGAATTATGATTACAAGTCTCTGTTGAGAGGTCCACTATGATTTGAGAAAATCTATTACTCTTAACGATATTCAGAATAATTTGTAAAGCTATTTATAAATAAAAACAAAAAGTGTCATTTACGAAAGTTAGACAAAAGTTAGTGGAGAATTGGTTTCCATAATATTCTATTAATCTATTTTCAAACGTACAAAGACGTTTTCAGTTTAAAAAGAAATTTATTATTAAAACGTATATAACTTTTATAAATATCTAGAATCACTTTTGACAACTCATTACTTAACCAGTATAATAAATATAACGATATATATTTTATTTCATTAAATATATATAACGATTTAAATTAATATTATATATATTTATACGCGTATTATACATACATAGTTTTTTATACTTTTACTATACTTTAACTTTACCTTTACTTTACTTTTACTTTACTTTAACTTTAATAATTCATACTTTAATAATTCACTTTAATAATTCATACTTTAATAATTCACTTTAATAATTTATACTTTAATAATTCACTTTAATAATTCATACTTTTATAATTCACTTTAATAATTTATACTTTAATAATTCACTTTAATAATTCATACTTTAATAATTCACTTTAATAATTCATACTTTAATAATTCACTTTTATAATTCAAAAATCTATTATAAATAGAATTCAATAGGTTTCATTATTTCATAGAAACTTGAAAATATATTTCTCTAAACTCTCTCAATTGATATATATATATATATATATATATATATATATATATATATATATATATATATATATATATATATATATATATATATATATATATATTTGCTCTGTATTATTTCAAGATATTATTAGTATACATAAAATATTACGACGGAGTGCTATCCGAGTGATTTCAAAATAGTTTTTTTTGAATGAGTCGAAGCTAAGGAAATTATGGGTTATAGCTATGGAGGTGATGGGTATGGTTCATGGGTATGCTCGTGAGGTCAATCTAGTGTTTATCATCTCCGTTGCGTCTACGTACTTTCCTGCAATATTGAATCTCAATATTGATACGTTCGTGAATCCGAGGCCAACCTTGCACTTATTAAATGACGTTATATGTATTTTTACTACGAAATACAGTATTGTGAGTTTCATTTGCTCCCTTTTATATATATTTTTGGGACTGAGAATACATGCGCTGTTTTTATAAATGTTTTACGAAATAGGCACAAGTACTAAAACTAATTCTACGTGGGTTTAAACCAGAAATATACCCTTAGCTTGGTAACATTAAACTACTTGTCTATGTACGGTAGGCGCGAATCCTAAAGATAGATCTATTGGGCCTGACAAACCCCATCCTGACTATGGGATGCTTTAGTACTTCGAGGTTATTTTAAACACACCTGATCTGGTGTACTTCAGAGGGTAAAACATGAACGTTAAGGCTTGTTACCGGGTGCCTACAACTTATAGAATACTTTTATACACTTGCGAGTGTACATATATTTATAAACGGAAATCTTGTGGTCTATTAATATATTAAAATGATTGTTATGATAAACCTGTGAACTCACCAACCTTTTGGTTGACACTTTAAAGCATGTTTATTCTCAGGTATTAAAGAAATCTTCCGCTGTGCATTAGCTCATTTTAAGGATATTACTTGGAGTCATTCATGGCATATTTTGAAAGACGTTGCATTCGAGTCATTGAGTTCATCAAGATTATTATTAAGCCAATTATAGTTGGATGTATTATGAAATGGTGTGCATGCCGTCAACTTTCGTTGTAAAGAAAGTTTGTCTTTTAAAAACGAATGCAATGTTTGTAAAATGTATCATATAGAGGTCAAATACCTCGCGATGTAATCAACTATTGTGAATCATTTATAATGTATATGAACGGGTCCTTTCAGTTGGTATCAGAGCGGTGGTCTTAGCGAACCAGGTCTGCATTAGTGTGTCTAACTGATAGTCGTTAGGATGCATTAGTGAGTCTGGACTTCGACCGTGTCTGCATTTCAAAAGTTTTGCTCATCATTCTTGTCGGAAATTACCTGCTTATCATTCTTAGTCTAGACACATCTTATTGCATTGATTGCATGAATAGTGTATAGACAAAATTCATATCTTAGCGTATCTGCTAATTCATATCTTAGCTTATCTGTTACTGTAAACTTTGCCTGACATATTCCGTAAATTCCTCCGTAATCTACGAAACCTTTTGCTCTATATAATTAGAATACCACCCGATAGCCGAAAAATCATTTCATATCGAAAAATTCTTTATTCAATCGTACAAAATGGAATTCGTCATTAGTTCAAGTCCCTCGGATTCCGAAATGGAATCCCACTCAAGTTCCGAAAGCAGTGTGACCGGAATGGATCAACCAATTAGTCATCATCTATTCTGGATGAATTGGGGATGGGTTCGTAGCCTCCTTAATCATTAGAGACAAGAAGAAGGTGATCCCTTCCATTCACCACATTGCCCTCTTGGGGAAGAACCTAAAGCACTTACCGGTGAACCTATCCGAAACACCATTTTCTCTCTTATTTCTAGAGTATCTCGTCACGATTACATACTACACCAAATTCTAGATTTTATTTATTCGCTCGTCCGAACCGACAATCACCCCGGTGTAATAGAAGAAGTCAACGAGCTTCGCGCTCGGGTAGTGGCTTTGGAGAATATGGTGCAAAGGTTACAAACACCAGCAGCAGCACCAGCAGCATAAACAGTACCACCATCAGCAACACCAACAGTACCATCACCACCACCAACAACAACATCCACATCCCACACCGCAACATCACAATATGTATCTCAAACATCAACGGCATACGCCCTATAAATATCCAGGAATATCAACAACAACAAACGATGAAGTATTAATTCATAAACTTCATAGAAGAGATATCTCTGCGGCAGTTATGTAATCTCCAAAATCTTAGAGATTATTTAATTCTGACCGTAAATCGGATGAGTGAACGGAGATGGTAGAGTAGAAACTTTGATTGGAAATGGTGTACGATTTACAAGCTAGAATTGTTTTACCAACAGCATCAACAGGACCGTAGCATCATCAACACAGTCAGTACCGTCAGTATCGTTAGAATCAACAGCACCTGTAACATCACAAACTCTGTCAGTTCAAGAATCATTGTGGACATCATTACGAATTAACAACAAATATATTGTATCAACGAGTTATGAAGTATTAACTCATTTCCAATCGAAAGATTTATATGTATATTTTATATGTATAAATTTTTAAACCAAAATAAATCTTCCCGTACTAAGCTATTATGTGTGAATCTTAACTACTCAGTTAATTCATATTACAAATATGCAATGATGTACGTCCTTCGTCTGCAACTTAACCATCGTTAATTACAATCTCTGTCTCAATTCAATAAAAAATCCAATTTATAATAAATCAAGTGTGTTATTCGAATATATGTTTGATTTTACGCTTTCATCATCGATGTTCTCGAAACTTTTCAAATAACATCATTCGTACCTTGCGAAGTTCACAAGAATTTCACGAAAACCAACAAATAACAAAGTAATGATTCATAATTTCAATATTATTGAAGAAATACTTATGCAATTTATAAAGTTTTAGGGATTACTCAATTCTAGTTCCAACCATAAAACAAATGAGTTTAATTTAATATTAACTCATTAAATCTATATTACATCTAAAGAAAATATACACATATATTTTCATAAAGACTGTAATAAACTTCTTTTGTACAAAATATTAATTGTGAAAAATTTTTTAACGGGTAGGTAATACCCGAGAGATATATAAATTCACAATTAATATATTACATTTTTCGAAACTGATTCAGCAATCATCAACTATACTCCCTACTTTCACAACAATATCCATTCTTTCATATAAATCAAAATAATCATACTCATTCAAATTCAATTACATATTCTAATTTTGAAATCGCATAATTCAATTCGAAATATAACCAGTATCATCACTCTTAGATTCCTATATCTTTCAAAGCTATACTTTGACTTCAAAACTGTGTTAGAACATCATATGTATTAATGATTACAATATGTGCTCAAACCCTTCGAAATTCCTGAAGACACTTCAACTAAGGAACAATTGAGATGATGATCCAACCACATGTTACCCACAGTTATACACCTGAAAAACTCTCAAAACCCAAGTCATAGTTCGACACGTATCCGTGTTAGACCCTTTGGCATTTACTAGCTAAAATAACTTTTCAATTCCGTTTCAAAATAGACAGTTTTGTCACAGCTCCAGCAAGTCATCTTCGACTTCTCAATCAAAACAGTCTTATTATAACCTCGATAGATACGTTGCCCTTTCGCCAACGTTACCGGGGAATCGTTTATATTCACCACATTAGCAATAAACTTACCAACAACTTCATTGATCTTTGACTTTCAAAAAAAAAATCATTATAATTATCGAAACCCCATCATATACTCATTCGTACCTTATAACAAGAATTGCCATACCAATTATTGAGAATCAGCAATCAGTATTTTGAAACCTCGCATCATGTCTACATCAACAATTACATATACACACAACGTCTACCTCCAAGACTTACATTCTTTGAATGAGAAATTTGTTAAAAACACCCTAAACTGCGAACCAGTTCTCGAAAATTTGAAAAATGCTGATGAAGCAGCAAAAAACTGTAAACGATCTTAACAGTAAAAATTTGGATGATAAAGGATAGTATATTGGCAAAGCTCAGAAAAAGAGAAGCTTTGGAACTGGAAAACTGATTGAGCAAAGTATGAATGAGGCTGTGGACAAATCACAAAGGCTGAACCTGCCTTCAAAGAATCCAAATGATTCAGTACTTGCTGAAGTCATTAACGAATACCTTGCTCCTGACTCTAAACCCTTGCGGACAATATCCTTCATCATCCTCTGATATTAGACATTCTAAGATATCATCGTATCTTTCATTATAAATATCATCCATACTTCTGAAGATATTATTATAATTATTCTTATCTGAAATCATTTACCTCTTCGCACTATCTGTATTATATCATAAAAGAAACTATTTTAGTTTCTAAATTCTGAAACATTCGAGTTTAAAATAGGAATATTCTTGAAGAAGTGTTGGGAGGTGAAGCATGAGTTAGTATAATATAATGACACTTGATCAACGTGATTATATTACAGTAATTCATGCTGAGTTTCTAAATGAAACATGATGATTCACAGATCATAACGTCATCATGTGCTATGTTACACGACTCTTGTATTCTCTTTGATCTCTAAATATCAAGAAAATATTTCTTGATGATTCGGCCTTTTCCGAGGTATTCTGGTAATTTGACAAGTCAAGATCGTGTCATTACAATTTCCTTCCTAGAACATTAACAATGTTCATTCCGAAATTTATATCTGCAAATTCTGGACCATTACAAGCGGTGCTTAATCGCAAGAAGAAGAAACGGAAGGACAAAGCTCCGAACTAGAAATGGGAGTATAAATCATAGCAAATAGAAGAGAGCATTAACTGTGGATGACAATGACTATAGAAGAAGCAAGGACTTTGAAATATAAGGGAAGATATAAAATCCAACAACAACCCAGAAATCACAAACCGTATATATCAATGCATATAGCAATATAAAGACACGGGAGAACTAAAAACACTATAAAACCAAGAGTATAGTAGAAGTAAATAGATTCTTCCGGAGGCAGATGAAAAAGAAGAGCGACAGATATGAAAGTGAGGAGTATATCAAGAATCAGCACTGGATGAAACATATTGACAAATACTTTAAAATATGAGTTGAGAAGGTGTGAGTTGTAAGAAAACAAATGAGGTGGATTTATAGTGAAATATCCGACAGAGAAATCAAAATGGATTATCGCATTAATTCGAAGAGGATCATAATTTCCTTAATCGCCGAATAATCAAATCCAATATAGATTACAAAGATTTTCTTTTCGGAGATCAATCGTGATGACGTCAAAAGATACGACGAATCACTATTATCTAATTTCATTCATTTACGATAACTTCACTCATACGCTTCGAGTAATCGAATTATTTTATCCATTCTTCTTGAACATGATAAAACTCTATAATCGTTATAATAACATTCTCATTGTTAGTCATGACGACCTCTATCAAATTTCGGGGACGAAATTTCTTTAACGGGTAGGTACTGTGACGACCCGGAAATTTCCGACCAAATTTAAACTTTAATCTTTATATTATTCAGACACGATAAGCAAAGTTTGTTAAGTTAAATCTCAAGAATTTTAAACTGTGTTCATACATTCATTATAACCTCGACCAAATTCCGACGATTCACGAACCGTTATATATAAATAGATATGTATATGTATATATATATATATATATATATATATGTTATAACTTGAGAATATTAATAAAGTATTAAACGTATAATACTTTACACGAACGTATTTGTTTCAATATAATTTTCGACAAAAAAAAAAATATATTAAATGATTGAATTATCAGAAACATTGAATTATGATTACAAGTCTCTGTTGAGAGGTCCACTATGATTTGAGAAAATCTATTACTCTTAACGATATTCAGAATAATTTGTAAAGATATTTGTAAATAAAAACAAAAAGTGTCATTTACGAAAGTTAGATAAAAGTTAGTGGAGAATTGGTTTCCATAATATTCTATTAATCTATTTTCAAACGTACAAAGACGTTTTCAGTTTAAAAAGAACTTTATTATTAAAACGTATATAACTTTTATAAATATCTAGAATCACTTTTGACAACTCATTACTTAACCAGTATAATAAATATAACGATATTTATATTTTATTTCATTAAATATATATAACGATTTAAATTAATATTATATATATTTATACGCGTATTATACATACATAGTTTTTTATACTTTTACTATACTTTAACTTTACCTTTACTTTACTTTTACTTTACTTTAACTTTAATAATTCACTTTAATAATTCATACTTTAATAATTCACTTTAATAATTTATACTTTAATAATTCACTTTAATAATTCATACTTTAATAATTCACTTTAATAATTCATACTTTAATAATTCACTTTAATAATTCATACTTTAATAATTCACTTTAATAATTCATACTTTAATAATTCACTTTAATAATTCATACTTTAATAATTCACTTTTATAATTCAAAAATCTATTATAAATAGAATTCAATAGGTTTCATTATTTCATAGAAACTTGAAAATATATTTCTCTAAACTCTCTCAATTGATATATATATATATATATATATATATATATATATATATATATATATATATATATATATATATATATATATATATATATATATATATATATATATATATATATATATATTTGCTCTGTATTATTTCAAGATGTTATTAGTATACATAAAATATTACGACGGAGTGCTGTCCGAGTGATTTCAAAATAGTTTTTTTTTAATGAGTCGAAGCTAAGGAAATTATGGGTTATAGCTATGGAGGTGATGGGTATGGTTCATGGGTATGCTCGTAAGGTCAATCTAGTGTTTATCATCTCCGTTGCGTCTACGTACTTTCCTGCAATATTGAATCTCAATATTGATACGTTCGTGAATCCGAGGCCAACCTTGCACTTATTAAATGACGTTATATGTATTTTTACTACGAAATACAGTATTGTGAGTTTCATTTGCTCCCTTTTATATATATTTTTGGGACTGAGAATACATGCGCTGTTTTTATAAATATTTTACAAAATAGGCACAAGTACTAAAACTAATTCTACGTGGGTTTAAACCAGAAATATACCTTTAGCTTGGTAACATTAAACTACTTGTCTATGTACGGTAGGCGCGAATCCTAAAGATAGATCTATTGGGCCTGACAAACCCCATCCTGACTATGGGATGCTTTAGTACTTCGAGGTTATTTTAAACACACCTGATCTGGTGTACTTCAGAGGGTAAAATATGAATGTTAAGGCTTGTTACCGGGTGCCTACAACTTATAGAATACTTTTATACACTTGCGAGTGTTCATATATTTATAAACGGAAATCTTGTGGTCTATTAATATATTAAAATGATTGTTATGATAAACCTGTGAACTCACCAACCTTTTGGTTGACACTTTAAAGCATGTTTATTCTCAGGTATTAAAAAAATCTTCCGCTGTGCATTAGCTCATTTTAAGGATATTACTTGGAGTTATTCATGGCATATTTTGAAAGACGTTGCATTCGAGTCATTGAGTTCATCAAGATTATTGTTAAGCCAATTATAGTTGGATGTATTATGAAATGGTGTGCATGCCGTCAACTTTCGTTGTAAAGAAAGTTTGTCTTTTAAAAACGAATGCAATGTTTGTAAAATGTATCATATAGAGGTCAAATACCTCGCGATGTAATCAACTATTGTGAATCGTTTATAATGTATATGAACGGGTCCTTTCACCATCACGCCTGAACGGCGCCGCAACGCGGCGTGATTGGACGGATTTTGGGTCGGCGCCATGGCTGCTTCACGGAAGAGATGAGAAGCGTGATTTGGTGGTTGACGAATGGTGGCTCTCCACGTGGTTTATTGCCTTTTTCTAATTTGTTTTCTAATTTTATGCTTATGATATTGATTAAATCCGGTGCAATTGAAATTGAATTGATAAAAAAAAAACTCCCGATCTGCAATTGGATTGAAGGAAGAAGATGGGTTTAGACTATTTACAAAATTAGTCCCTATACTATGGATTAGTTTATATAAATAGAGTGTAGTTTAAATTTTGTTAGTATATTTTATAATTTATAAATTATATTTATGTATTTAAATTATACTCATATTTATATGTTATATAAATTAATTAATTATTGAAAGTAAAAAAATAAAAATAAATAATACATAACTTACTCAAAAAATGAAAAATAAATAAAAAATGAGGGACCAATAACCCCCATCACGCCTACCATTACAAACTTCATCACGCCATCACCCCCATCACCTCTTCCACATCAGCATTATACCCCACAAAAATCCCATCACCCCTATCACCCCCGGCGCCATTAAAAAGTCTAAGGTGATTCCCCTTGAAGCCCACTAAAAGTGCTGACCTTAGAAAAAATATTAGAATGTTTAACACTCAAGAACCCGCTTATTTATGTGATCTGGATATTGCAACTCTATTTGAGTAAATATTTCAAGTCACTAACCCTTATCCAAAAATATATATCGTTAAAACTAAAAAATAAAATTAGAACTCACCAAAACCATACTTACAAAAACATATGGAGTAACACTTAAAATGATTTTTAATTACGAATTATGAAAAAATAATATGAGTAGATATTTAATAATGACAAATGCAATTTGCTCTGGCCTAAAAAAGCAGAAAGGGTAATGAGAAAATAGATGAGTAGGAAGTGTTCTCTCAAGTCATTTCAGACAGAAGGGAAAAATTAATGGACAAGAATGAATATTAATGATGGTTCTGTGTATAGGAAATGTACATATATAGATTTGGGAGTACATAAATATATAGATATAGATAGATAGATAGCTGAGTCTGAATCTACTGAACAAGTACAACCTTCTCATACTGTTAGGACTTGCAGCCTTTTGAATCCACCATTAATTGCTGCAAGCTGGACCCTGCATACACATATAACATTATTTTCTTATCATTCTTTATATTTTTACACATTTTTAGCATTTTTAACTTTTAAAGCATAACTTAAGCAGATTTACATATTAACTAATATACAAAAGTTATGAATAGTAATCAGGGGTATTTTTGACTTTTCACTTTTTTTTTAAAATTTTAACTAAATTTCATTTTACCAACAAAGCCCCCACACTTTTTTGAAAAATTCAAATCGACCCCCCAAACAGGGGGCAAAGTGTCAAATAACCATTTTCACATATTAACTAATAGACAAAAGTTATGAATAGTAACCAGGGGCATTTTCGACTTTTCACCCTTTTTTTTTTAATTTTAACTAAATTTCATTGTACCAACAAAGCCCCCCACACTTTTTTGAAAAATTCAAATCGACCCCCCAAACAGGGGGGTAAAGTGTCAAATAAATATTTTCATAAAAAATCTTAAATAAACTCCACCCAAATATTCAACGGGTCATATCTTCTCGTTCGCAACGAGTTAAATTTTTCCGACACCATCGTTAAACTCGAAATAATTTTAGGAACACAATGTCACTAGCTATACGCAAAATGGACGCTTTCTAAAAAACGCTAAATATTTGGGGTACTTTTCATACACGTTGATTTTGCGTTGAAATTTTTAAAAGTCGACAATTCCATAGCGAAACGCGGAGATGCACATATATTGTTAATTTAAAATAACATTTAAATCTCTCACTAGTTATACCTTTTAGTTCGACTCGAGTTGCGCTTCAACGACATCATCGTTAATAATGATACCGCAACCCGCATGCGCACCTCATATGCATGCGGGCGCTTAATAGTGTGCGTATGCGTGTGCTTGTGTGCGCTATGCGGTATGCGGATTGTATCTGATTCCTTTATTCTCGGTACAGCGGTTGCTTAGCTGTCAAGTAAATATCTTTTCCATAATTATATCCGTGATTCGGGGGAGTCAGTTATGGATGAGGTTATTATGATCTGGGACGGTTCTAGAATTAGGGTTTGCCTATAAATACAAACCCTAATCATCACCTACGAGACACAACATATTACGTAACCATCACCTACGATACAAAAGCATCATTCGGCATCTTTTCAAGGTTAACAGGTTAGTCTTTCGTAAGCTAGTACCTACGACCTTATTTGGGGCCTCTTGATCGACGACCGTTATCGGAGGTGGACTTAATCACTTGGCCACCCCGCCGACATCATCATGTCGGCCAGGGTTACTCACGGTAGCCGGTCCGGAGAGCCACGTTCTAAGATCCTTAAACCCCTCTACGTATTGAGCAGGCATATTTAACCCTATGGTAAAAATATGCATGATCAAGTGGTGCTTTCATTGAGAGTCGAATTAATTCAAGACTGTTTAATTGCTTTTTCTTTTAAGGTTTTGAATTGTATGACTCGTTATTTACAAAATTTTTGAATTTTTTTCTTTAACAGTGTCATGACTTCCGATGAATCATCGGAACATACCCAAACAGATATTCAAAACGCACCGTCTGGTAGTCAACAGATACCGGTTATGACTACGGAGGCGGCTATTCAGGCGGGGTACACGATGTACCCTCCACCTATATCCGGCGAACCCTTTCAGAGGTACAAGACGATATATTCAGACGGGATTACACCGCCAAGAGCAAACTCACCAGTCACAACCACGCAGCTGGACTTTTCGTCAGTGGATCCAAGGGTCATCTTGGCAAGCACTAGCGGTGGAACAACGGGGCCGCATGTGGTTTGCTGCGGCCAGGTACCTATTTACAGTACCACTGTTTCAATACCTCTGCATACGCAGAGCATTCAGCAGAATTCGTCATTTACACCGTTGGCAACCACCCCGCCCAGTTTCACAATTTTTAACTCCTGCGGATACGCATGCGTTACTTAATAGTTGGGGGTTTGGTGTCATACCAGATGCAAACTCTCATTGGGCACCGATAACAGCACAGCAGCAAAGCACAGCGCATACAGTTGGGCTTTTAAGTGTGTATCCTCAGGTTTTGCAGATATCCGCGCCACAGTTTTCGCTTCCTTTACAACCACCTGTGTACTTAACGTCTTCAAGTTATCCCTCTTTTCCAACGCAGCAGCCTTGGTTATATCCGTAGATGCAGGGTTAACCTTGGCAAAATGTTCAAGGGCAGGCAAATCTTGCAAGTCAATTCATGCAGGCCACACCTCCTGATATGGTTCACTTATTTTCACAACCTGACTTTGTTCAGGACATGATGAAGCATTTCTTTGCAAACTTGAAAGGGGATCCTGTTAAACCACCCTTCGAGCTACCGACTACCTTTGACAAGTTTCCTCCGCATATATCCGCATACCCGGTTCCATCAGCACCAAAGATACCTAGCACGTTGGGTACTTACAATGGCCTGACCGATCCAGATGATTTTTTACAATTTTTCGAAGGCGCAATGCGCACTCAAGGTTGGGTAGATCCAGTTGCGTGTCAGATATTTCCTATGACGGTACAGGGTATTGCTCGTGAGTGGTTTAATAAGTTGCCGGCGGGTAGTATTGTCGGGTTTATGGATCTGCGGACAAAGTTTTTACTGCAATATCAGAATCAGAGACCACGCAAGCGCACTCACATTGAATGCCATGACATCGTGCAGAAGTCCAAGGAATCTTTGGGTGAATTTATCACAAGATATACTAACGAGTGTCTGCGCATACCAGATCTCAAACCAGAGCAACAGATTTCCGGACTCATACATGGTATAAACTCAGAACGTCATCCAACACTGGTAAGGCGTCTGCGCCATACAGTCCCAACAACTTATGCTGAGGCGCTTAATGTGAAATGTCCCGTTCTTATTGATTAAAAACGTTCCATATTAATTGATTTCGTTGCGAGGTTTTGACCTCTATATGAGACGTTTTTCAAAGACTGCATTCATTTTTAAAACAAACCATAACCTTTATTTCATAAATAAAGGTTTAAAAAGCTTTACGTAGATTATCAAATAATGATAATCTAAAATATCCTGTTTACACACGACCATTGCATAATGGTTTACAATACAAATATGTTACATCGAAATCAGTTTCTTGAATGCAGTTTTTACACAATATCATACAAACATGGACTCCAAATCTTGTCCTTATTTTAGTATGCAACAGCGGAAGCTCTTAGTATTCACCTGAGAATAAACATGCTTTAAACGTCAACAAAAATGTTGGTGAGTTATAGGTTTAACCTATATGTATCAAATCGTAATAATAGACCACAAGATTTCATATTTCAATACACATCCCATACATAGAGATAAAAATCATTCATATGGTGAACACCTGGTAACCGACATTAACAAGATGCATATATAAGAATATCCCCATCATTCCGGGACACCCTTCGGATATGATATAAAATTCGAAGTACTAAAGCATCCGGTACTTTGGATGGGGTTTGTTAGGCCCAATAGATCTATCTTTAGGATTCGCGTCAATTAGGGTGTCTGTTCCCTAATTCTTAGATTACCAGACTTAATAAAAAGGGGCATATTCGATTTTGATAATTCAACCATAGAATGTAGTTTCACGTACTTGTGTCTATTTTGTAAATCATTTATAAAACCTGCATGTATTCTCATCCCAAAAATATTAGATTTTAAAAGTGGGACTATAACTCACTTTCACAGATTTTTACTTCGTCAGGAAGTAAGACTTGGCCACTGGTTGATTCACGAACCTATAACAATATATACATATATATCAAAGTATGTTTAAAATATATTTACAACACTTTTAATATATTTTGATGTTTTAAGTTTATTAAGTCAGCTGTCCTCGTTAGTAACCTACAACTAGTTGTCCACAGTTAGATGTACAGAAATAAATCGATAAATATTATCTTGAATCAATCCACGACCCAGTGTATACGTATCTCAGTATTGATCACAACTCAAACTATATATATTTTGGAATCAACCTCAACCCTGTATAGCTAACTCCAACATTCACATATAGAGTGTCTATGGTTGTTCTGAAATATATATAGATGTGTCGACATGATAGGTCGAAACATTGTATACGTGTCTACGGTATCTCAAGATTAGATAATATACAATACAAGTTGATTAAGTTATGGTTGGAATAGATTTGTTACCAATTTTCACGTAGCTAAAATGAGAAAAATTATCCAATCTTGTTTACCCATAACTTCTTCATTTAAAATCCGTTTTGAGTGAATCAAATTGCTATGGTTTCATATTGAACTCAATTTTATGAATCTAAACAGAAAAAGTATAGGTTTATAGTCGGAAAAATAAGTTACAAGTCGTTTTTGTAAAGGTAGTCATTTCAGTCGAAAGAACGACGTCTAGATGACCATTTTAGAAAACATACTTCCACTTTGAGTTTAACCATAATTTTTGGATATAGTTTCATGTTCATAATAAAAATCATTTTGTCAGAATAACAACTTTTAAATCAAAGTTTATCATAGTTTTTAATTAACTAACCCAAAACAGCCCGCGGTGTTACTACGACGGCGTAAATCCGGTTTTACGGTGTTTTTCGTGTTTCCAGGTTTTAAATCATTAAGTTAGCATATCATATAGATATAGAACATGTGTGTAGTTAATTTTAAAAGTCAAGTTAGAAGGATTAACTTTTGTTTGCGAACAAGTTTAGAATTAACTAAACTATGTTCTAGTGATTACGAGTTTAAACCTTCGAATAAGATAGTTTTATATATATGAATCGAATGATGTTATGAACATCATTACTACCTCAAGTTTAGTAGGTAAACCTACTGGAAGTGACGAGAAATGATCTAGCTTTAAAGGATCTTGGATGGCTTGAAAGTTCTTGAAGTAGGATCATGACACAAAAACAAGTTCAAGTAAAATTTTTACTCGAATTAAGATAGTTTATAGTTATAGAAATTGAATCAAAGTTTGAATATGAATATTACCTTGAATAAGAAAGATAAACTACTGTATATAACAAAGGTTTCTTGATCTTAGATGATTACTTGGAATGGATTAGAAAGCTTGGAAGTAAATTAGTAAACTTGAAGGAATTTTTGAAGTGTTCTTGAAGTGTTCTTCCTATGATGATTATAGCTTGATTCTTGAAGTGATTTTTGATGAAGATGATGATTAAATACTGAAAAAATACGTTCATAATAGTGTGTGTGTGTTGAGAGAGAATTAGAAAGAGAATTGGAAGTGAAATGGAGTGAATGATGAGTGGTAATTGGTGAGTGGTGAGTGGGGTTAAAAGGAGTTCTAGTTAGTTGACTAGCTCATGGTAGAAGTTAAAATTGATTAGTCATACATGACATAATCAAGAGTGGAATCCCATGCTAGTTCCTATTGGTATATACTCATAGTAAGTACGTTTTGAAGCTGTGTATAATACGGGTAAGAATACGACTAGAATTCTTGATGAAAGAAAAGAATGGAAAAGTAACTGTAACCATTTTCGTTAAGTATGAGTGTTTTGATATATGTCTTGAAGTCTTCCAAAAGTATTTTAATACATCTAAATACACTACATGTATATACATTTTAACTGAGTCGTTAAGTCATCGTTAGTCGTTACATGTAAATGTTGTTTTGAAACCTTTAAGTTAACGATCTCAATTAATGTTGTTAACCCATTGTTTATTATATCTAATGAGATGTTAAATTATTATATTATCATGATATTATGATATATTAATATATCTTAATATGATATATATACATTTAAATGTCGTTACAACGATAATCGTTACATATATGTCTCGTTTCGAAATCCTTAAGTTAGTAGTCTTGTTTATATGTATATAACTCATTGTTAATATCCTTATGGAGATACTTACTTATCATAATCTCATGTTAACCATATGTATATCCATATATATATCATCATGTCGTTTTTACAAGTTTTAACGTTCGTGAATCGCCGGTCAACTTGGGTGGTCAATTGTCTATATGAAACATATTTAAATTAATCAAGTCTTAACAAGTTTGATTGCTTAACATGTTGGAAACATTTAATCATGTAAATATCAATCTCAATTAATATATATAAACATGGAAAAGTTCGGGTCACTACAGTACCTACCCGTTAAATAAATTTCGTCCCGAAATTTTAAGCTGTTGAAGGTGTTGACGAATCTTCTGGAAATAGATGCGGGTATTTCTTCTTCATCTGATCTTCATGCTCCCAGGTGAACTCGGGTCCTCTACGAGCATTCCATCGAACCTTAACAATTGGTATCTTGTTTTGCTTAAGTCTTTTAACCTCACGATCCATTATTTCGACGGGTTCTTCGATGAATTGGAGTTTTTCGTTGATTTGGATTTCATCTAACGGAATAGTGAGATCTTCTTTAGCAAAACATTTCTTCAAATTCGAGACGTGGAAAGTGTTATGTACAGCCGCGAGTTGTTGAGGTAACTCAAGTCGGTAAGCTACTGGTCCGACACGATCAATAATCTTGAATGGTCCAATATACCTTGGATTTAATTTCCCTCGTTTACCAAATCGAACAATGCCTTTCCAAGGTGCAACTTTAAGCATGACCATCTCTCTAATTTCAAATTCTATATCTTTTCTTTTAATGTCAGTGTAGCTCTTTTGTCGACTTTGGGCGGTTTTCAACCGTTGTTGAATTTGGATGATCTTCTCGGTAGTTTCTTGTATAATCTCCGGACCCGTAATCTGTCTATCCCCCACTTCACTCCAACAAATCGGAGACCTGCACTTTCTACCATAAAGTGCTTCAAACGGCGCCATCTCAATGCTTGAATGGTAGCTGTTGTTGTAGGAAAATTCTGCTAACGGTAGATGTCGATCCCAACTGTTTCCGAAATCAATAACACATGCTCGTAGCATGTCTTCAAGCGTTTGTATCGTCCTTTCGCTCTGCCCATCAGTTTGTGGATGATAGGCAGTACTCATGTCTAGACGAGTTCCTAATGCTTGCTGTAATGTCTGCCAGAATCTTGGAATAAATCTGCCATCCCTATCAGAGATAATAGAGATTGGTATTCCATGTCTGGAGACGACTTCCTTCAAATACTGTCGTGCTAACTTCTCCATCTTGTCATCTTCTCTTATTGGCAGGAAGTGTGCTGATTTGGTGAGACGATCAACTATTACCCAAATAGTATCAAAACCACTTGCAGTCCTTGGCAATTTAGTGATGAAATCCATGGTAATGTTTTCCCATTTCCATTCTGGGATTTCAGGTTGTTGAAGTAGACCTGATGGTTTCTGATGCTCAGCTTTGACCTTAGAACACGTCAAACATTCTCCTACGTATTTAGCAACATCGGCTTTCATACCCGGCCACCAAAAATATTTCTTGAGATCCTTGTACATCTTCCCCGTTCCAGGATGTATTGAGTATCTGGTTTTATGAGCTTCTCTAAGTACCATTTCTCTCATATCTCCAAATTTTGGTACCCAAATCCTTTCAGCCCTATACCGGGTTCCGTCTTCCCGAATATTAAGATGCTTCTCCGATCCCTTGGGTATTTCATCCTTTAAATTTCCCTCTTTTAAAACTCCTTGTTGCGCCTCCTTTATTTGAGTAGTAAGGTTATTATGAATCATTATATTCATAGATTTTACTCGAATGGGTTCTCTGTCCTTCCTGCTCAAGGCATCGGCTACCACATTTGCCTTCCCCGGGTGGTAACGAATCTCAAAGTCGTAATCATTCAATAATTCAATCCACCTACGCTGCCTCATATTCAGTTGTTTCTGATTAAATATGTGTTGAAGACTTTTGTGGTCGGTATATATAATACTTTTGACCCCATATAAGTAGTGCCTCCAAGTGTTTAATGCAAAAACAACCGCGCCTAATTCCAAATCATGCGTCGTATAATTTTGTTCGTGAATCTTCAATTGTCTAGACGCATAAGCAATCACCTTCGTTCGTTGCATTAATACACAACCGAGACCTTGCTTTGATGCGTCACAATAAATCACAAAATCATCATTCCCTTCAGGCAATGACAATATAGGTGCCGTAGTTAGCTTTTTCTTCAATAACTAAAACGCTTTCTCTTGTTCATCATTCCATTCAAATTTCTTCCCTTTATGCGTTAATGCAGTCAAGGGTTTTGCTATTCTGGAAAAGTCTTGGATGAACCTTCTGTAGTAACCAGCTAGTCCTAAAAACTGGCGTATGTGTTTCGGAGTTTTCGGGGTTTCCCACTTTTCAACAGTTTCTATCTTTGCCGGATCCACCTTAATACCTTCTTTGTTCACTATGTGACCGAGGAATTGAACTTCTTCCAACCAAAATGCACACTTTGAAAACTTAGCGTACAATTCTTCCTTCCTTAATACTTCTAACACCTTTCTCAAATGTTCACCGTGTTCTTGGTCATTCTTTGAGTAAATAAGTATGTCATCAATGAAAACAATGACAAACTTGTCAAGGTATGGTCCACACACTCGGTTCATAAGGTCCATGAACACAGCTGGTGCATTAGTTAAACCAAACGGCATGACCATAAACTCGTAATGACCGTAACGTGTTCTGAAAGCAGTCTTTGGAATATCATCTTCTTTCACCCGCATTTGATGATACCCGGAACGTAAGTCAATCTTTGAATAAACAGATGAGCCTTGTAGTTGATCAAATAAGTCGTCGATTCTCGGCAGTGGGTAGCGATTCTTGATGGTAAGTTTGTTCAACTCTCGGTAGTCGATACACAACCTGAATGTACCATCTTTCTTCTTGACAAACAAAACAGGAGCTCCCCACGGTGATGTGCTTGGTCGAATGAAACCACGCTCTAAAAGTTCTTGTAATTGGCTTTGCAGTTCTTTCATCTCGCTGGGTACGAGTCTGTAAGGAGCACGAGCTATTGGTGCAGCTCCTGGTACAAGATCTATTTGAAATTCAACGGATCGATGTGGGGGTAATCCCGGTAATTCTTTCGGAAATACATCGGGAAATTCTTTTGCAATGGGAACATCATTGATGCTCTTTTCTTCAGTTTGTACTTTCTCGACGTGTGCTAGAATAGCATAGCAACCTTTTCTTATTAGTTTTTGTGCCTTCAAATTACTAATAAGATGTAGCTTCGTGTTGCCCTTTTCTCCGTACACCATTAAGGGTTTTCCTTTTTCTCGTATAATGCGAATTGCATTTTTGTAACAAACGATCTCTGCTTTCACTTCTTTCAACCAGTCCATACCGATTATCACATCAAAACTCCCTAACTCTACTGGTATCAAATCAATCTTAAATGTTTCGCTAACCAGTTTAATTTCTCGATTCCGACATATATTATCTGCTGAAATTAATTTACCATTTGCTAATTCGAGTAAAAATTTACTATCCAAAGGCGTCAATGGACAACTTAATTTAGCACAAAAATCTCTACTCATATAGCTTCTATCCGCACCCGAATCAAATAAAACGTAAGCAGATTTATTGTCAATAAGAAACGTACCCGTAACAAGCTCCGGGTCTTCCTGTGCCTCTGCCGCATTAATATTGAAAACTCTTCCGTGGCCTTGTCCATTCGTGTTCTCCTGGTTCGGGCAATTTCTAATAATGTGGCCCGGTTTTCCACATTTATAACAAACTACATTGGCATAACTTGCTCCGACACTACTTGCTCCGCCATTACTCGTTCCGACACCATTTGTTCCTTTCGTTCTATTAACCCCTGGTCCGTAGACCTCACACTTCGCCGCGCTATGACCATTTCTTTTACACTTGTTGCAAAATTTGGTGCAGAACCCCGAGTGATACTTTTCACACCTTTGGCATAGCTGCTTCTGATTGTTGTTGTTGTTGTTGCGGTTATTATTGTTGTTAGGATGATTGTTGTAGTTGCTGTTGTTGTTGTTGTTGTTGTTGTTGTTGTTGTTGTTGTTGTTGGGCCGTTTGTTGTAGTTGCGATTGATGTTGCGATTGTTGGGATAATTGTTGCGATTATTGTTGTAATTGTTGTTGTTGTTGTTGTTGTATTGGTGATTCTTATCACCGTTTTACTCCCACTTTCTTTTGACTTGCTTCACATTGGCCTCTTCAGCAGTCTGTTCTTTAATTCTTTCTTCAATCTGGTTCACTAGTTTGTGAGCCATTCTACATGCCTGTTGTATGGAGGCGGGCTCGTGTGAACTTATATCTTCTTGGATTCTTTCTGGCAATCCTTTCACAAACGCGTCGATCTTCTCTTCCTCATCTTCGAATGCTCCAGGATACAATAGGCACAATTCTGTGAATCGTCTTTCGTACGTGGTAATATCAAATCCTTGGGTTCGTAACCCTCTAAGTTCTGTCTTGAGCTTATTGACCTCGGTTCTGGGACGGTATTTCTCGTTCATCAAGTGCTTGAATGCTGACCACGGTAGTGCGTACGCATCGTCTTGTCCCACTTGCTCTAGATAGGTATTCCACCATGTTAACGCAGAACCTGTGAAGGTATGCGTAGCGTACTTTACTTTGTCCTCTTCAGTACACTTACTTATGGCAAACACCGATTCGACCTTCTCGGTCCACCGTTTCAATCCGATCGGTCCTTCGGTTCCATCAAATTCCAAAGGTTTGCAGGTACGTACTACCCGAATTCCAAGGTTATTGTTGGTATGTAGCGCAGCCTGTACTGCAGCTATGTTTGAAGCTAGAAAAGTACGGAATTCCTCTTCATTCATATTCACGGTGTGTCGAGTAGTCGGTGCCATTTCCTTCAAAATTGTCAAATGGAACAAGTTAATCATACAGAATATTAAGAGTAGTTAATAGTATTTCGTAGCATAATATGAACTCATTTATAAAAGCTTTTTCTTCATATTAGCGTTTTATAAGTTTAAATTCGGGTAGTACGTACCCGTTAAGTTCATACTTAGTAGCTAATATGCAATTCAACTACTACAATTCTATATGAAAAACTGATTATAATAATATTTCGCGTTCAAACTTTTATACAATATTTTACAAACTTACAATACCGCTTATTTTACATAAAGCATGAAATATAGCACATAATAACTTTGATACAAGATAGTTGTGAAGATAATTCTAGCTAGTACACAAGTCGTTCAGCAAAGGCAATAAAGACACGTAATTCATACGTCCAGAAACAAGTCATGCATTCTGGTTTTACTAGGACTACTTCCCATCCTTGGTCTTGTGGAACATAACCATTATGGCCGTTGATAAGACAGCGTGTTGTAACGTTGTCAAAGGGACGAGGGTTACGTAATGTCCAACAGTCCCGTAACAATCTAAAAACCTCATTTCTTACCCCAATTACCGACTCCGTCACTTGTGGGAACGTTTTGTTTAATAGTTGTAGCCCGATGTTCTTATTCTCACTTTGGTGAGAAGCGAACATTACTAATCCGTAAGCATAACATGCTTCTTTATGTTGCATGTTAGCCGCTTTTTCTAAATCACGAAGTCCAATATTCGGATATATTGAGTCAAAATAATTTCTTAACCCATTGCGTAAAATAGCATTTGGGTTCCCCGCAATATATGCGTCAAAGTAAACACATCGTAACTTATGGATTTCCCAATGTGATATACCCCATCTTTCGAACGAAAGCCTTTTATAAACCAAGGCATTCTTGGAACGTTCTTCGAATGTCTTACAAACTGATCTCGCCTTAAATAGTTGTGCCGAAGAATTCTGACCAACTCTAGACAAGATTTCATCAATCATGTCTCCGGGTAGGTCTCTTAAAATATTGGGTTGTCTATCCATTTTGTGTTTTTATACTGTAAAATAGACAAGAGTTAGATTCATAAAAAAGATACTTATTAATACAAGCAATTTTTACATATATCATAAAGCATAAGCACACTATATTACATATATTACACCACACGAATACAACTATCTTATTCCGACTCGCTTGTTTCTTATTCTTCGGTTTTGGTTCGTTTTGCCAAGTTTCTAGGGATATATGATGTTCCCCTAATACGAGCCGTTATTTTCCACATTGGTTTAGAAAAACCTGGTGGTTTAGAGGTTCCCGGGTCATTGTTACAACTTAAGGACTTCGGGGGTTGACGATACATATAAAGTTCATCGGGGTTGGAATTAGATTTCTCTATTTTTATGCCCTTTCCATTATTATTTTCTTTTGCCTTTTTAAATTCAGTTGGGGTAATTTCTATAACATCATCGGAATTCTCGTCGGAATCCGATTCATCGGAGAATTGATAATCCTCCCAATATTTTGCTTCCTTGGCGGAAACACCATTGACCATAATTAGCCTTGGTCGGTTGGTTGAGGATTTTCTTTTACTTAACCGTTTTATTATTTCCCCCACCGGTTCTATTTCTTCATCCGGTTCCGATTCTTCTTCCGGTTCCGATTCTTCTTCTGGTTCCGACTCTTCTTCCGGTTCCTCTTCGGGAACTTGTGAATCAGTCCATGAATCATTCCAATTCACATTTGACTCTTCATTATTATTAGGTGAGTCAATGGGACTTGTTCTAGAGGTAGACATCTATCACATAATATCAAACGCGTTAAGAGATTAATATATCACATAATATTCACATGTTAAAAATATATAGTTTCCAACAAAATTTGTTAAGCAATCATTTTTTTCAAGTAAACACGGTCGAAGTCCAGACTCACTAATGCATCCTAACAAACTCGATAAGACACACTAATGCAAAATTCTGGTTCTCTAAGACCAACGCTCGGATACCAACTGAAATGTCCCGTTCTTATTGATTAAAAATGTTCCATATTAATTGATTTCGTTGCGAGGTTTTGACCTCTATATGAGACGTTTTTCAAAGACTGCATTCATTTTAAAACAAACCATAACCTTTATTTCATCAATAAAGGTTTAAAAAGCTTTACGTAGATTATCAAATAATGATAATCTAAAATATCCTGTTTACACACGACCATTACATAATGGTTTACAATACAAATATGTTACAACAAAATAAGTTTCTTGAATGCAGTTTTTACACAATATCATACAAGCATGGACTCCAAATCTTGTCCTTATTTTAGTATGCAACAGCGGAAGCTCTTAATAATCACCTGAGAATAAACATGCTTAAAACGTCAACAAAAATGTTGGTGAGTTATAGGTTTAACCTATATATATCAAATCATAATAATAGACCACAAGATTTCATATTTCAATACACATCCCATACATAGAGATAAAAATCATTCATATGGTGAACACCTGGTAACCGACATTAACAAGATGCATATATAAGAATATCCCCATCATTCCGGGACACCCTTCGGATATGATATAAATTTCGAAGTACTAAAACATTCGGTACTTTGGATGGGGCTTGTTGGGCCCGATAGATCTATCTTTAGGATTCGCGTCAATTAGGGTGTCTGTTCCCTAATTCTTAGATTACCAGACTTAATAAAAAGGGGCATATTCGATTTGGATAATTCAACCATAGAATGTAGTTTCACGTACTTGTGTCTATTTTGTAAATCATTTATAAAACCTGCATGTATTCTCATCCCAAAAATATTAGATTTTAAAAGTGGGACTATAACTCACTTTCACAGATTTTTACTTCGTCGGGAAGTAAGACTTGGCCACTGGTTGATTCACGAACCTATAACAATATATACATATATATCAAAGTATGTTCAATATATATTTACAACACTTTTAATATATTTTGATGTTTTAAGTTTATTAAGTCAGCTGTCCTCGTTAGTAACCTACAACTAGTTGTCCACAGTTAGATATACAGAAATAAATCGATAAATATTATCTTGAATCAATCCACGACCCAGTGTATACGTATCTCAGTATTGATCACAACTCAAACTATATATATTTTGGAATCAACCTCAACCCTGTATAGCTAACTCCAACATTCACATATAGAGTGTCTATGGTTGTTCCGAAATATATATAGATGTGTCGACATGATAGGTCGAAACATTGTATACGTGTCTATGGTATCTCAAGATTACATAATATACAATACAAGTTGATTAAGTTATGGTTGGAATAGATTTGTTACCAATTTTCACGTAGCTAAAATGAGAAAAATTATCCAATCTTGTTTTACCCATAACTTCTTCATTTTAAATCCGTTTTGAGTGAATCCAATTGCTATGGTTTCATATTGAACTCTATTTTTGAATCTAAACAGAAAAAGTATAGGTTTATAGTCGGAAAAATAAGTTACAAGTCGTTTTTGTAAAGGTAGTCATTTCAGTCGAAAGAACGACGTCTAGATGACCATTTTAGAAAACATATTTCCACTTTGAGTTTAACCATAATTTTTTGATATAGTTTCATGTTCATAAAAATCATCTTCTCAGAATAACAACTTTTAAATCAAAGTTTATCATAGTTTTTAATTAACTAACCCAAAACAGCCCGCGGTGTTACTACGACGGCGTAAATCCGGTTTTACGGTGTTTTTCGTGTTTCCAGGTTTTAAATCATTAAGTTAGCATATCATATAGATATAGAACATGTGTTTAGTTTATTTTAAAAGTCAAGTTAGAAGGATTAACTTTTGTTTGCGAACAAGTTTAGAATTAACTAAACTATGTTCTAGTGATTACAAGTTTAAACCTTCGAATAAGATAGCTTTATATGTATGAATCGAATGATGTTATGAACATCATTACTACCTTAAGTTCCTTGGATAAACCTACTGGAAAAGAGAAAAATGGATCTAGCTTCAATGGATCCTTGGATGGCTCGAAGTTCTTGAAGCAGAATCATGACACGAAAACAAGTTCAAGTAAGATCATCACTTGAAATAAGATTGTTATAGTTATAGAAATTGAATCAAAGTTTGAATATGATTATTACCTTTTATTAGAATGATAACCTACTGTAAGAAACAAAGATTTCTTGAGGTTGGATGATCACCTTACAAGATTGGAAGTGAGCTAGCAAACTTGAAAGTATTCTTGATTTTATGAAACTAGAACTTTTGGAATTTATGAAGAACACTTAGAACTTGAAGATAGAACTTGAGAGAGATCAATTAGATGAAGAAAATTGAAGAATGAAAGTGTTTGTAGGTGTTTTTGGTCGTTGGTGTATGGATTAGATATAAAGGATATGTAATTTTGTTTTCATGTAAATAAGTCATGAATGATTACTCATATTTTTGTAATTTTATGAGATATTTCATGCTAGTTGCCAAATGATGGTTCCCACATGTGTTAGGTGACTCACATGGGCTGCTAAGAGCTGATCATTGGAGTGTATATACCAATAGTACATACATCTAAAAGCTGTGTATTGTACGAGTACTAATACGGGTGCATACGAGTAGAATTGTTGATGAAACTGAACGAGGATGTAATTGTAAGCATTTTTGTTAAGTAGAAGTATTTTGATAAGTGTCTTGAATTCTTTCAAAAGTGTATGAATACATATTAAAACACTACATGTATATACATTTTAACTGAGTCGTTAAGTCATCGTTAGTCGTTACACGTAAATGTTGTTTTGAAACCTTTAGGTTAACGATCTTGTTAAATGTTGTTAAGCCAATGTTTATAATATCAAAAGAGATTTTAAATTATTATATTATCATGATATTATGATGTACGAATATCTCTTAATATGATATATATACATTAAATGTCGTTAAAACGATAATCGTTACATATATGTCTCGTTTCAAAATCATTAAGTTAGTAGTCTTGTTTTTACATATGTAGTTCATTGTTAATATAATTAATGATATGTTTACTTATCATAATATCATGTTAACTATATATATAACCATATATATGTCATCATATAGTTTTTACAAGTTTTAACGTTCGTGAATCACCGGTCAACTTGGGTGGTCAATTGTCTATATGAAACATATTTCAATTAATCAAGTCTTAACAAGTTTGATTGATTAACATGTTGGAAACATTTAATCATGTAAATATCAATCTCAATTAATATATATAAACATGGAAAAGTTCGGGTCACTACATAATTGTTGCGATTATTGTTGTTATTGCTGTTGTTGTATTGGTGATTCTTATCACCGTTTTCCTCCCACTTTCTTTTGACTTGCTTCACATTGGCCTCTTCAGTAGTCTGTTCTTTAATTCTTTCTTCAATCTGGTTCACTAGTTTGTGAGCCATTCTACATGCCTGTTGTATGGAGGCGGGCTCGTGTGAACTTATATCTTCTTGGATTCTTTCCGGTAATCCTTTTACAAACGCGTCGATCTTCTCTTCCTCATCTTCGAATGCTCTCGGACACAATAGGCACAATTCTGTGAATCGTCTTTCGTACGTGGTAATATCAAATCCTTGGGTTCGTAACCCTCTAAGTTCTGTCTTGAGCTTATTGACCTCGGTTCTGGGACGGTACTTCTCGTTCATCAAGTGCTTGAATGCTGACCACGGTAGTGCGTACGCATCATCTTGTCCCACTTGCTCTAGATAGGTATTCCACCATGTTAACGCAGAACCTGTGAAGGTATGCGTAGCGTACTTCACTTTGCCTCTTCAGTACACTTACTTATGGCAAACACCGATTCGACCTTCTCGGTCCACCGTTTCAATCCGATCGGTCCTTCGGTTCCATCAAATTCCAAAGGTTTGCAGGCAGTGAATTCTTTGTAGGTGCATCCTACACGATTTCCTGTACTGCCAGATCCAAGGTTATTGTTGGTATGTAGCGCAGCCTGTACTGCGGCTATGTTTGAAGCTAGAAAAGTACGGAATTCCTCTTCATTCATATTCACAGTGTGTCGAGTAGTCGGTGCCATTTCCTTCAAAATAGTCAAATGGAACAAGTTAATCATACAGAATATTAAGAGTAGTTAATAGTATTTCGTAGCATAATATGAACTCATTTATAAAAGCTTTTTCTTCATATTAGCGTTTTATAAGTTTAAATTCGGGTAGTACCTACCCGTTAAGTTCATACTTAGTAGCTAATATACAATTCAACTACTACAATTCTATATGAAAAACTGATTGTAATAATATTTCGCGTTCAAACTTTTATACAATATTTTACAAACTTACAATACCGCTTATTTTACATAAAGCATGAAATATAGCACACAATAACTTTGATACAAGATAGTTTTGAAGATAATTCTAGCTAGTACACAAGTCGTTCAGCAAAGGCAATAAAGACACGTAATTCATACGTCCAGAAACAAGTCATGCATTCTGGTTTTACTAGGACTACTTCCCATCCTTGGTCTTGTGGAACATAACCGTTATGGCCGTTGATAAGACAGCGTGTTGTAACGTCGTCAAAGGGACAAGGGTTACGTAATGACCAACAGTCTCGTAATAACCTAAAAACCTCATTTCTTACCCCAATTACCGTCTCCGTCACTTGTGGGAACGTTTTGTTTAATAGTTGTAGCACGATGTTCTTGTTCTCACTTTGGTGAGAAGCGAACATTACTAACCCGTAAGCATAACATGCTTCTTTATGTTGCATGTTAGCCGCTTTTTCTAAATCACGAAGTCCTATATTCGGATATACTGAGTCAAAATAATTTCTTAACCCGTTTCGTAAAATAGCATTTGGGTTCCCCGCAATATATGCGTCAAAGTAAACACATAGTAACTTATGGATTTCCCAATGTGATATCCCCCATCTTTCGAACGAAAGCCTTTTATAAACCAAGGCATTCTTGGAACGTTCTTCGAATGTCTTACAAACTGATCTAGCCTTAAATAGTTGTGCCGAGGAATTCTGACCGACTCTAGACAAGATTTCATCAATCATGTCTCCAGGTAGGTCCTTAATGTCATAACCCGTCCTTAACCATAAGAACGTGTTAGATAACGTATGATTTCATTGCGAGGTATTGACCTCTATATGCGACATTTTTAAAAGAAAAACTGCATATATTATACATTACAAACCATGATCCTTATTTTTGATACAAGCTTTGGACAAAATAAAGATGATTATCGTTTAGCGATAATCTTCGACTTACAAACTTTACAAATGATAATAACAACCTGATTTCTAGCATATTTTACAACACAAGTTCTTGGATATGCAGTTTTGTTTTTGACACATATATGCGTACGCAAGATCTTGCTCAAATTCAACATAATGCAGCGGAAGCTTCTAATTATCACCTGAGAATAAACATGTTTAAAACGTCAACATAAAGTTGGTGAGATATAGGTTTAGTACCGGCAGCAATACATATATATATAGACCACAAGATTTCATATATAAACATTTTCATAAAAATATTCTAAGTGGTTGAGCACTTGGTAACCATACTTAACATTTAATCACGTCGCATATTCCCTTTAATATGAAATCTTACTACACCGTACCAAGTGTAGTCACAAAACGAAGTACTGTGCAACCGTTGAATACTGGTCGTCCAGTCCGGTTGGGGTTGTCAGGCCCGATAGATCTATCAACAGGATTCGCGTTTACAATACCGCTGTAAATATTAGTTACCAAGCTACAGGGAAGTATGCCAGTGGTACAACTCAACGTAGAATATATTTTTAGTTACTTGTGTCCATAACGTAAAATATAAAATACATGTATTCTCATCCCGAAATATTTAGAGTTTAAAAGTGGGACTATATACTCACTTTCGTCTTGAAGATATATATAATTTGACTTGGTCTCCGGTTGATATCACGAACCTATCCATATATAATATATCAATACCTTTTCTTTTTAAACAAACGTCACATATATATACTTGTTATACTTTTAATACTTTTAATAATTCCTTAGTCCGTAGTTAGCAGTTCGTTGTTAGTAATTCAATTTTAATGGTTCATTTTTAGATGTTTAATATACCCGCAATGAAATAATTAAAACCCCCAACGAAATAAATAAAACCCCATCGTATATGTATTGGTCGAGATTAATCTTGACCCATGGTACCGGTGTTGTCAAATGACGTGTTGCGTACATAAAGTACCGGTGTTGTCAAATGACGTGTTGCGTACAATCATGGGATCTTATGATTAATCTTCTCGTATTGTTTACGGGTGATCCTGAACCATATAAAATTAAATTATGAGTACATATATATAAAATATCATGTTATTTTAAAAAGATGTGATTTATTTAATTTTCTCCAATTATTTTCGTAGCTAAACTAGTCTTAGATATCCGATCTCGTTTTGGTCATAGTTTCTTCGTTACAACTCCGTTTTCGTTGATTCAACTTGCCACTTCCTTGGATCGAGTCCCTATTTAAGACTATGAACTATAAATACCTTAGTTTGTATTCGAAATCACAGGTCATAGGTCAAACTTTAGTGAAACTTATGAAGTTAATCATTTTCCATCATGTAAACAACCTTAAATGATTATTTTTCTAAAAATACTTATACTTTGAGTTAAATCATGAAATTTTTATGTGTTATCATATTTATAGTAAAAATCATTTTTCCAGAAAATAAACCTCCAATTCAAAGTTTAAGATGGTTTTTAATTATCCAACCCAAAACAGCCCCCGGTTGCACTCCGATGTCGTAAATTCAGTTTTTAAGGTGTTCTTTGAAAAACCAAGTTATACCTTGTTAAATTAGCATATATTTAAGATATATTACAGGTCTTGAAGTATTTTAAAAGTTAAGTTAGAAGGATCTATTTAGTTTGCAAACAAGTTTGAAAACTTTCAAACTATGTTCTTGTTGTTAAACTTTTATACCACAAAATAAGATAGCTATATATATATGAATCGAATAAGGTTATGAACATAGATTCTACCTCAAGTTCCTTGGACAAGGTTGCTGTAAAAGAGGAGTAAGAACCTAGAACCAAAAGGGTGATGGAAGTGGATGAAAGATTGGAAGTAAGTTGGTGTTCTTGGAAGGATTTCTTGAAGTGTTTTTGTAAGGTTTTCTTATGAGGTTTAAGTGTTGTTTTTGAAGCTAAATGATGGGGAAAATGCTTGGAGATGATCAAGTATGAAGTTAAGAGTATTTTGAGAGAGAAATGGAAGTGTAAGTATGAGAAAATGGGGTGAAGAAATGGTGTGCATGCATAAAAACGTTTTTAGGTTATAAAGGAAAAAAAAGATACCTAACTTTGTTTTCTTGCTAAATAATTCATGCTACTTGACAAATGGTTGGTTCCACATGTTTCTTAATCATTTAAGGCTGCTAAGGAGCAGATTTTTATTGGTATATACCAATAGTAAATACATCTAGAAGCTGCGTATGATACGGGTACATATACCCTAGGTATACGTATAGAAATCTTTGAGAAAACGGAACGAGGATTCAAATATAGCTATCTTTTGTAAATATACTTATATTGTTTTATGTATGTAAGCCCTTTAAAAGTGATTAAATACATTACTTATACGATATATGTATAAACATTATAGGTTATAAGTATTTAAGTCAAATAACGTTACGTATGGTTATCGTTTTGAAAACTTAAGTTAGTAGTTTCAAAATATACTTATAACTTATTGTTATTAATACAAAATGAGATATTAAAACATTCTTAGATCATGTTAAATATGTATATATACATATATATACACAAACGTATAATTATCATATATTGTATAGTTCGTGATATCATCGGTCAAACTAGACGGTCAAACGTTGTGTAAAACTCTTTTCGAAAACATAAGTCTCAACAATTTGGATTGCTTATCATGTTGGTAAGGTTTAATTTATGTAAATATTAATCTTATAAGTATAGAATGATCGAAAAAGTGCGGGTCGTTACATTACCTCCCCGTTAAATAAATTTCGTCCCGAAATTTTAAAATTGTACCTATTTTGCGTCATCGAGAAACAAGTGTGGATACTTTTGTTTCATCTGATCCTCTCGTTCCCACGTAAACTCGGGACCTCTTCTAGCACTCCAACGAACCTTAACGATCGGTATGTTGCTCTGCTTGAGCTGTTTAACTTCACGATCCATGATTTCGATTGGTTCTTCGATGAATTGTAGTTTCTCGTCGACATGGATTTCTTCAAGAGGAATGGTGAGGTCTTCCTTTGCAAGACACTTCTTAAGATTCGAAACGTGGAATGTATTATGTACTCCGGCGAGTTGTTGCGGTAACTCGAGTCGATAAGCTACCGGTCCAATGCGTTCAATGATCTTGAACGGGCCTACATATCTTGGGTTCAGTTTACCTCTTTTACCGAAACGTATCACACCTTTCCAAGGTGACACCTTTAGCATAACCATGTCACCGATCTGAAACTCTAATGGTTTCTTTCGGACATCGGCGTAGCTCTTTTGGCGACTACGGGCTGTTTTCAATCTCTCCTTAATTTGTACTATCTTCTCAGTCGTTTCGTGTATGATCTCGGGACCAGTTAATTGTCGATCTCCTACTTCATTCCAACAGATAGGAGATCTACACTTCCTTCTATACAATGCTTCGAATGGTGCAGCTTTAATGCTCGCATGATAACTATTATTATACGAGAATTCTGCTAATGGTAAATACTTATCCCATCCGTTTCCAAAGTCGATCACACATGCCCTGAGCATGTCTTTGAGAGTCTGAATCGTTCTTTCACTCTGCCCGTCGGTTTGCGGATGATATGCGATACTCATATCCAAACGAGTTCCTAGTGCCTCCTGTAGTGATTGCCAGAATTTTGAGGTAAATCTACTATCACGATCGGATATAATGGAAATAGGTATTCCATGCCTTGAAACAATTTCCTTTATATACAATCGTAATAGTTTCTCCATTCTATCCGTTTCCTTTATAGGCAAGAAATGTGCAGACTTGGTGAGACGATCAACAATCACCCAAATGGTGTCGTATCCCCAGGCAGTCTTAGGTAACTTCGTGATGAAATCCATGGTAATACCATCCCATTTCCATTCTGGGATTTCTGGTTGTTGAAGTAACCCTGATGGCTTCTGGTGTTCAGCTTTGACTTTGGAACAAGTTAAACATTCCCCAACATATGTTGCAACGTCTGTCTTTAAATTAGGCCACCAATAATGTGTCTTAAGATCTTGGTACATCTTTCCAACTCCAGGATGTATCGAGTATCTTGTCTTATGTGCCTCATTCAATATCAACTTCCTTAATCCACCCAACTTCGGTACCCAAATACGGTTTGCAAAATATCGAATTCCATCTTCCCGTATAACGAGTTGCTTCTCATACTTCTTCATTATTTCATTTCCTATATTTTCTTTAGTAAGTGCTTCTCGTTGAACTTCTTTGATTTGTGAGTTGAGATTCATGCGGATTTTTATGTTCATCGCTCGTACTCGAATTGGTTCTCGTTCCTTTCTGCTTAAAGCGTCAGCCACCACATTCGCTTTCCCGGGATGATAACGAATTTCACAATCATAGTCGTTTATTAACTCGACCCACCTACGTTGCCTCATGTTCAGCTGTTTTTGATCGAAAATATGTTGAAGGCTTTTATGATCAGTAAACACAGTGCATTTAACCCCATACAAGTAGTGTCTCCATATCTTCAATGCAAACACGACTG